>NC_049203.1:1931993-1959493 GCF_013347855.1 Anguilla anguilla
GCACCCCGTGCTCGTCCCGCCGCGCCGTCCCGCCCCCGCTCCCGCGGTGCCACTCCCAGCCCTGCGACATGCGCAAGCCGGTCCTGAAGAGGCGCCACGCCCCCGACACCCTGCCCTGCGCCCGGCCCGGCCTCGACTTCAGCAAGATGAGCCAGGTGAGCGGGGAGGGGCCGGCCAGTCAAACCAGGAATCCCTACCCATACCCCCTTTGCCTGGAACACAGAGAGGGCACTGTTCCTGTCCCGCTCTGCTGTTCCTGTTTCACTTGGCTGTTCCTGTCCCGCTCTGCTGTTCCTGTTCCACTCTGCTGTTCCTGTCCCACTCTGCTATTCCTATTTCACTCTCTGCTGTTCCTGTCCCGCTCTGCTGTTCCTGTCCCACTCTGCTGTTCCTGTCCTGCTCTGCTGTTTCTGTCCCACTCTGCTGTTTCTGTCCAGTGGAGGGCCAGTCTGCGGAAGTCCTGCAGGCTGCACACATGTCGGTATCCCAGCATGCCAGGCGTGAGCGGCCTGGCTGCGGTCAGACAGCCTTTTATAAACAGCACCACTCCCACTGAGAGCCGCTGACCAGCTGCTCAGCTTCCTCTTTCCCTCCAATCTGATTTCTGTATGCAGAGAGAGAAGCACACACCCACACACACACACACACACACACACACTCTCTCTCTCGCTTTCATGCACACATACACCTTCTCTCTCTCTCTCTCACACACATATACACACACACACACACACACCCTCTCTCACTTTCTCACACACACACACACTCTCACACACACACACACACTCTCTATCTCGCTTTCATGCACACATACACCTTCTCTCTCTCACTCTCACACACAGATACACACACACATGCATGCACACACACATTTCGCAGAATGGAATGTGAAAGCGTAACCATGTGCGCACAGTTGGATGTTAATGATCAAACCTGGCACTGCTGCACAGGCAGAAGTACCACATGACTTTGGCCACTGCCTGGTCATGTGACCATGCCATGTGTCCCTGCCACTGCCTCTCCGGAATATTCCAGTGAGTGACGGCCCCTTTCGGCACTGGAGCAGCTACTCAGAGTGTGGCCCCATTGGCCCTGGAGCAGCTGCTCAGAGTGTGGCCCCCTTAGGCACTGGAGCAGCTGCTCAGAGTGTGGCCCCCTTAGGCGCTGGAGCAGCTACTCAGAGTGTGGCCCCCTTAGGCACTGGAGCAGCTGCTCAGAGTGTGGCCCCCTTAGGCACTGGAGCAGCTGCTCAGAGTGTGGCCCCCTTCGGCACTGGAGCAGCTGCTCAGAGTGTGGCCCCCTTAGGCACTGGAGCAGCTGCTCAGAGTGTGGCCCCCTTAGGCACTGGAGCAGCTGCTCAGAGTGTGGCCCCCTTAGGCACTGGAGCAGCTACTCAGAGTGTGGCCCTCTGTGCAAATGGCTGCTCTGTGACCCCACCCTCACAGAAATAGAGACAAATCCGGAGAGTCAATCAGCTTTCCGCAATTTGGCAAAGATGCTCTAAAAACGCTGCAGTCTAAGACACCAGCCGTGTTTATGAGCTCACTATTCTTCCGCAAACTTTGGGTTTTGTTTCTTTGTTTTTTTGTTTTTGCACATCAAGAGAATCTTCAAACGGGGCCCTGAGTTGAAAGTGCAGTAATTGCAGGATTATGATTTGTTGCATCTCTGTTTCTGCGATGCTGTGAAGAGGCAGTGCTGTGTGTGAGCGGCTCTGTGGTGTGAGGAGAGCCCCCCCCCTCACCAGCCCCCGCTTCCTGTTATTACTCTTCTGTCTCTCGCCGAGGGGGGGGGGGGGGTGAAGAATAAAGATAGATGGGGGGTGGGATGGGGCGGAGGGGGGTTTACACACCTACCTGGGACTGCAGTAACACAATGGTCTGTTCACAGAACTCAAAAACATTCCCCCATTCCTGTGGCATGTTATCCCCCCCCGCCCAATTCATCAGAGAATGCAAAACACCCCCGCCACACACACACACAAATGTTAGGAATTTCACCGGGGGCAGGGGGGGGCAGGAGTGAAGACACGGAAACATAGCAGGAGGGAGGAGTAATTACAGGGAGAGATTTGTTGTTTTTTTTGAGATGCTAGAGAGCGAGAGGGGTGCCCATGAGCTTGGCGAGTCTCTGTGTGTCTCTCTCACGCTCACCCCCCCCCCCCCCCCCGACCTGAGAGAGCAGGGAGGCCCAGTGCTCAGAAGCGGGGCAGTACTGGGGCAGAAGCGGGGCAGGAGGGCAGTACTGGGGCAGAAGCAGGGCAGGATGGGGCAGTACTGGGGCAGAAGCAGGGCAGGATGGGGCAGTACTGGGGCAGGATGGGGCAGTACTGGGGCAGAAGCAGGGCAGGGTGCATGGAGAGCACAGCTCCCCCGGCTCAGTGTGCGCAGCTGCAGTGGAGGCTGATGGGAATTCTCTGCATTCCTGTGTCCTCTGTTCTGCTGTAACAGCCCACTGGCCATCTGCAGGCAGCTGCTATATTTAACCAGTGTGTGTGTGTGTGTGTGTGTGCACGCGCGTGTGTGTGTGTCTACGCGCGTGTGTGTGTGTCTGTGTGCGCGTGTGTGTGACAGACAGACAGACAGACAGACAGACAGACAGACAGACAGGCAGGCAGGCAGGCAGGCAGGCAGGCAGACAGACAGACAGGCAGGCAGGCAGACAAGACAGGCATGGGGCGCAGTGTAGAGCTGGGAGGTGCAGAAATGGGGTACAGGTGCCCCATATCCCTGCGCCCGGTACTGCAGCCTCTCCGTCCCACAGGGCAAACACAGGCAAGTGTCCCACAATGCCCTGGGAGGCAAATACATTTGCATACGCTTTGCATACAGCTGCTGGTATTGTGAAAGAAGTCTCTAAATTCTCTCTCTTCACCACTCCCTTCCCCTCTTTCTCTCTCTCTCTCTCTCCTCTCTGTGTTCACCTCCTTTACCCACAATTCCTTTGTGCAGCTCCTCAGTTTTAAAAGGCGTTTAATTCAGTCTGTGTGTCCGTTGGCACGGTGACGTGCCTCTGCTGTCACACAGGTCAGAGTCATTGGGCTTTAATTCAGGTTTTACCTGAGGGCCAGCTCCACAGATACAGATAATATTACACCTGCCTGTCTGCTTCCTTCTGCTGAGCTCCAGCCACAGTGTGTGTGTGTGTGTGCGCGTGCGTTACTGTGTGTGTGTGTGCGCGCATGTGTGTGTCTGTGCTTTTAAATTTAAAAAGGCTTACATTATCTATCAATGAGAAGACAAATCTTTGTGTGTGTGGGAGGGGGGGTGGTGGCGGGTGAACTTGGTGGGAGGGGTGTGGGTAGTGTCTGTAAGGGTTCCCCTCCCGAGTACTCAAATTAAGGGCACAAAGGAGTCCTCTTACAGCGTGGCGGCCATTTCCCAGCTCAAACATGCGTGGAATTTGGGAACAGCAGGAATCCCCGGACCGCCATGAGCGCCGTGCGAGCGCGTCTGAGGGCCGGACGGAAAAGTCCGGAACCTGGGTCACGGCCGCGCGCGGTTCGCTGCCTGGCGTGCCGTTAGCATGTCGTTAGCGTGCCGTTAGCATGTCGTTAGCGTGCCGTTAGCATGTCGTTAGCGTGCCGTTAGCATGTCGTTAGCATGCCGTTAGCGTGTCAGCAGACTTTATGCCCTGGAGTCCTCGTGTCCCACAGCTCTAGTTCCTCTGCCACTCAGCTCGCTGACTGATAATTAAACTGAGTGCTTATTGCTGGCTTTTTTTCCTCTTTGATTGTGCTTACCTCCTACGCCATTACCGTAGATATTACCACATTCCAGGCTTGTCAGAGCTGTTGCGGTCATGCACGCACGCACACACATGCGCGCACACACACACACACACACACAGGCTCCTGTGAAACGATCTCTGACCTGAAAACATGCCGCCCTGCTGTCTCAAACTGAAACCAGGCTGGTCTGATAGAGCAGCTCGGGCTGTGGGCGACTGGTTTTGCGTATGTCAGTCCTGCACTTTGTACATGCGGTGCAACGTGCTCTGAGCTATAAGTGTGTTGAAGGTGGAGCGCTGTGCACCTCTGTGCCACCTCCGTAGCGTGGCATTTAAAAGCGCTGAGCTAGCGCCCGTCAGCAGCGCATTCTGTGGCCCGTGTGGCGCTCTGCGTTCGCTCCAGTGCGGGGGTGTTTTTGTCGGTTGAGCTTCGCTCACCCTCTCTCTCTCCGCTCCCTCTGCAGACTCGGAGCGGGGACCCCCTGCCCCGTTTGGACCCGGCCTCGCCGGCCTGCGGGGGGGCCGTCTGCGGGGGCCTGGAGCTCGTTTCCGGGGATTTCCGCGGGACCTTCTCACCGGCCGACGGGCTGGGACGGACAAGCATCTGCCCTCTGAGCGAGAGCGAGGAAGAAGAGGAGGAGGAGGAGGAGGAAGAGGAAGGGAGGAGGAAGAGTGAGGTTGAGGGGCCCCAGCCGTGCCTCTTTGAGCGGGACTGCACAGAACTGGACTTGACCCTCATTGAGGAAAATTAACACCACTGGCGGGACAGCTGCTCTCCCCACTAAACGCCACTTTCACCCCCCCACCCCCCCCCCCCCACCCCAAACCCTGCGGGAGCACTCTCAGGAACACAGCTGCCCTCCCCGGGGACTCAAAATGGCGGCCCGCGAACGCAAAAACGAGGGCGGCGGTGGCGGCGGCAGTGATGATGATGATGAATTAGCGCAGGTCGCCACGGAAACTGTCCATCCAGCAGATTTACATTCCAGAAGCCGGGGCCAGATGCGGAAAGGCCTTCAACTCCCTTAAATAAGCCTTCCTGCCCTTCATGTGCTTTAGGGGGGGGGGGTCCCCTAAGGCACTCTTAAACCAGTCAGTGAGGACCTGCCTGCAGCTGGCCGCTGGCTTTCCTGCTTCTCCTCTTCTTTACTTTCTCTCCTCTGTCTGCAGTGAACATTTGCTTGCTCAGACGATAATGGAATCTTGTGTTTGGATTTTATTTTTTTTGTTTGTCTTTGATTTGACGCACAGAGGCAGCCAGATCAGTTTGTATCAACAGAAGCCTTAACAGAAAAAAGCCTGATTTTTTTTTTTCCTTTTCTTTTCAAACCAGCAAATGAAAATGGGGAGGAAAAGTCGAGCTGTAATAATGGTTCTGTTGGACCTTCAGCGATGCTGTTATTAATCTGTATGATCTCTCAAAACTTTCTTAGTTTTAACGTTGATCCTGAGAAAAGAAAAGACAAAAAAGAAAGCATCGTTTAAAAAAAGGGGGTTCAAATGACAACATAGATGCTGCAGTCGTATTCTTTAGGGCACAAGTAATATTGTATTGTACAGTGATCATTTGTTTAAAACTTTTTTTTCCTTCCTGTGTGAAGAAACCACTTGGAACTGGAGGGCGGTGGCCTTTGGGGTGATTTCTATTGTATGTGTAACAAGGTGGCAAATTTCCTCTTACACAATTTGTGTACAAATAAAATTTATTAGAGATTAATTTTACAAAAAAAGCATCTTGGTGTGTGGTGAGATTTTTGTGTTCAAAGGGCTGTGTGTGTGTGAGAGAGAGAGAGAGAGAGGGGGAGGGCAGACTGTGGAACATCAACCTTTTCTGGATTGGGTTTAGGGAAGTAGTTTTTATAGTTTTTATTTATTTATTATTAAGGGTCAAGGTCTACAACGGCAGGCAAAGGAGTGATCTCTGGTCTTTTCCACTGCTATAGCAGGTCCCCAACCGGGCCTGTGGTGTTTATCTCTCTCACGTGTACAAAGAGAGGTCACCAGCTGGGCTAAATAGCAACAGGGGTGCTGGCTGGCTGGAGAGATGTAGCCAGCATACTGTGTGTATCTTTCTTGAAAGAATGGCCTAGCCTTGCATTTTATAGGGCCGTTGTAGGCTTGTTCTTCATAAAACTTCCACCAAATGGCGAAGAAAATCCTTAGGACTCGCCTTCTCTGACGGCTGCTGGACTTGTCTGGAAAAGAACGTACAGAATGCCATTTTAAAAGCCCAAAGACACAACAATGAGAGCAATGGGTTAATGTGGTCTGCATCAACTGTTGCTCGGAAAATGTATATCCGATGCGAGGTAATATACTGACCTCTTGCGGAATTTCTGAGCAACTACACGTAGCCCGATGAATATATCTACGAAAGTAATGGAAACTAAGTCGCAAACTAACGTTGCACAAATGCTTGAAAGGGAGTAAAAAGACCATACACATAAAATGTCAAATTCTGAAGAACAGTGTGATTGCAGTCAAGGTTTAATATTATTTCATCAGTATATGCAGTTCCGCTACACCTTATTCCTAAAAAAAAATCCTGAAAGTGCCGCATTTCACGTTTGCTGGATGCATTCCATGCTTCTTCTCTTTTTCGCTGTTTAATCACTAGACAGATTTGAGCTTCTTAATGTGGGGTGTTCTGGCTGACGCAGTACCGCCGCTTGACATGTGGGCGCCCCTCCATCTTCAGTGCCGACAAGAGCTCCGCTCTTTCCGCATCACGCAGTCGTCTGCAGCGGCCTGACCTCCGTGAACCTACTGCTTCCTCCTTTTCAGTTTTCATGGCGATGAGGAGAGAGGGAAGGCGGCATACACACTCACATTGTCCCGTTACAGCCAAGAGACGCTTCGTCGATTAAATAACGCGCAGCACAGGCCCGCTCTGGCTTGCGGCGGTCCGGACCATATGTAAGGTAAGGCCTTGGGAAAACGGACCGAGTTTGCACGTTGTGTTCTTGAGGAAGACAAATTGACTTTTTTGCGCCACTGTTTCCTACGATAGAGAAATGGGCTTCCTCTGTACCTCCCTCACACGCCGCTGGATAGCTAGCCGACTAAGGTTAGCTAGCTTTGTTAGCTAGCTAATGATTGTCGTGACCGTTAGTTGTAGACTATAGTTGCTATTCGGCGTTTACATCGACGGCTAAATAAATTACCAGCGTTATTAGCACATTTACTTCCGTTTAAAGCCTTACAGTTGTTATTATGGTGTTAGTCAGTCTTCTTCAGTTAGCTAGTAATGTGGCTAGCTAGCTACTTCTCGTCAGGAGTTAGCTAGTTAGCACTAGCTAAAAGTAATATTACACCATAATTTATGGCTATTGCTAGCACATATCTAGCTAAGTATTACACTTAAATTAGCCAGCAAGTTAGTTATGTAGTTTATCTGGGAACTCAGGTCATTTAAAACTAGCCAGAGATGCTACCGATATAGAAATTAGTCGTTTAGGTACCGTTAGCAAACTTGCTAGCTAGCCAGCTAACTGTTCGCTTGCTAGCTAGTAAGAGCTTACCTTGCTAGTTTAGGAGTTGGCTTGCGAGAAAATTAGCCTAACCTAGTCTAGATGGTTGCGTGTTCAATTAAATATCGTTACCCATTAATCTAGAACAATTACAGAACAACATAACTTAATTAGGGTAGCTTTGTTCGGTAGAACTAGCTAACTTGTTTGCTAGCAAGTCATGACTGGGTGTAGCTAGATTAGATTAGTCTAGTTGAATCACCGTTGAAATATTTTTCTTGAAATAACGTTAGCAACGTTACTTAGCTAGCTTTGTTCTGTATAGCTAACTTTTGTGCTAGCTAGTCACGGCGGAGTATAGCTGAACCAGGGTGATATCATTGCCTAACGTTAGCAAGCTGATAGCATGGCTGTGGCTAACGCTGGGTCTATGGGCATGTCTAATGCAGATGAGTCTGTTGACAATCTGTGTAACGTTAACTATCACTGTGCGGTAACTGATGTATTGGCACTAAGTTATGGCTAAAGTTATCAGGCTGTAGTTTTCTGTCGGGTGGCGAACCTTCATAGGAAGCTAATATCTAGACATTGTCTTGGAGTTGGCCGGTTACTTGAGCCGGCTAATTAACGCTGAGTGCAGCTGTATTGTAGATGCTAGTGTAGGAAGTGTTCGGTATCACGTCAGTGTGAAGCACCGGAAAAATACATGCGCTTCAGCCTGATTTTTAAGGGTCGTTTCTGAGCCAGCCGATAGACACTCGGAGGGAGGGGGATAATGGGATTGCGATCGATTTGTTCAGGGTCTTTCACCCCCTCGTTTGTCTACAGTGAAGTTTTGTGCATGTGGCATTAACTTACACGAGGAAAAGCCTGTCAGGTGTATTTGGTGGTGTTGAAACGGCTTTGATAACGACTATTTCTAAGATAGGATCAGTGAACCAGTTCCCGTTTTCAAATTGAAACCTTAAACGCAGTTTCTTTATGTAAAATAGTCATTTATGCTCGCTAACACTTTTTTTGCTTTAACAGACCTGATTTGCTGTGACGGCATGGAAAGGAATCCTTGACTGGAAACGACAGACAGGCAGTGAGGAACAGACCGATTGACCGACAGCGTTGTTTTCCTGGTGAGTTTGCAATGCAAAGACGATTGAGTCCAGCACTTCGCCCTTGTAGGCTGAGAAAATATGAAATAATTTAAAATCCCATAACAAGTGTTGTGGTTTATTGGCTGCTTTAAAAAAAAAAAAAAATCGATTACTGAGTTTCTCAACTTTTAGGTCACCTAAATTTTAGTGCTTTGTATTTGAACACAGACGTTCGAACATTCAGGGGAATTGCCTCAATTTGTGCTCCGACTCCACAGGTTTTGTGGATTGAGCGGTTGTTTTTCCTCCTGTCCTGAGTGAGGCGCTGTGTAGAGATCTGTACGGCACTGCCCTGGCCTGGGTGAAAACTGCCCGTCGATGGCTCTGATGGACAAGCTCAAAGTCAAGCGGCAGAGACTGGACCGCATCTGCGAAGGTCAGCAGCTCTCCTAGAAAGAAAGTCTTGGAAGCATTTGACTGAAATGGATACTTGTACACTCGATTGTGCCATTTTATATTTGACAGCCTTCTTTCATTGCATTACTGGTGTTTAGCAGACACTCTTGTCGACTTGTGGGACATTAGCTTTTTATTGTACATAGTATTTGCTTGTATAGCTGGATGTATTTAAATTTAAAAAATGATTAACATTTAAAACAGTTCCCCAAGCTCCACTGATTGTCTGGATCCTTCAGTGGGTTGACAGGGCTGCAGGTCTGTTAGGGTAGATGGCGTGGTTGCAGCTGCTCAATTCTGCATGGCGGAGTTTGTTTGGCTTAAAATGGCTGTGGAGCCAATTAATTCAGGTGAGCATTGGACCAGGAGCCAGAAGAGCTGTCGTGAGGTTAAAGGCACTCTTTGCAGATTGGATTGGATGGGGGGGGGGGGGGGGGGGGGGTGGGTAGGCGTGAGGGGGAAGGGCAAGGGGAAACTTGCAGTGCCCTAACCACATAAAATAAAATAACCTTTGGTGTCCGCAACCTCGAGACAGGAGGCACAAACAGAATCATTGCTCTCAAATTATACACTTTTCTAGAATAACCATCAAACGGTTTTCTGAACAATCCACATCACCAGGTATGAAAATAATTGTCAGTTTTATTTTTCCATGGCATTGTTGTTGTTTTCATCACAAGCCCGTGCTGCATCTTATGTCCACACATCATTTGAATTTTGTGAGTGTAAAATAGTTACATTGATCTGAACACGTTTTAATCTCTTATTACAGTTGTTTATTCTCCTTGGTATTAACGTCGCATAATATAATAATGAGAACAGGCCATTGAGCCCAAGAATGCTCGCCATTTTGCTGACCGTATTGTACTTGGTGCCCCTGTTACTTAGACTAGGTGGTAATGTATGAACCCTGTAAGGTAATCTGTGTGTGGAAGGAGTTGAGGTTGTGTTCAGATAAATGTGCAGTGGCAGGTTTAGGCCGTCTCTTACCGTTATGTTATGGCTGAGGTGATATTTTTGCATTCAGCGATTGAAACGGCAGATGCTATCAGCGTCCTATCTCTCGACGCGCACATTCGCACATTGTATTAATAGCACGCAGCGCGACGTTGGGAGTCCTGTTTTTATTAGCTGCGGTTGGTGAGATGGCACGCTGAATCCTCGGTTACTGCAGAAGTGCAGAGGCAGTTCCGGGGGCACAGTAGCGGTTAGTATGGGTTTGTACTGTGCGTGACATCACTATCGCAGAGGGTTTAGCGGCAATACTGGGCTCTTCGCCGGTTTATGTTGTTCATGCCAGTGGCAACCAGCCCTGTTCCTGGAGATCTGTCATCCTGGAGGTTTTCATGTCAGCCTCAATTGGGCACACCTGCCTAATGATTATCAGCTCAGCGATGTCGCTAGCTGCTGAGTGCGGTGTGCTTTGTTAGGGTTGGACTGAAAACTGGATCTCCAGGAACAGGGCTGCTTACCACTGGTTTATACTGTTAATCATGAGTTAGCATTAGAAACAACAGGGACATCTAACCCGCTAGGATAGCTGGAAAGGCTTGGGAGCTTGCTAAATTGTGAATCGTATCTCCTTCGCTGTTGTGGTTTGATTCTGTGTCTGTCAACATTCAAGTGAAATGCTAAAAAGAGGCAAAAAACACTTTACTTACAATTTAATCATTTGTCAGGAGCCAAAGCGACTCACAAACGCTCATTTAACACGGTGAGCAGAGTGAGAGAGGGGTAATTAAATCACTGTCGAGGCCCGTACCCTGAGAGCAGTGAAATAAAGGGAGAGGAGTTCTGCTTTTACAGAAACACTGGGAATGTAGTCTGAAGGACTGCCGAAGGAATGTTTGAGAGTGTGAGAGATGATAGAGTGAGAGACTGAGAAAGAGAGAGTGTTGTAGAGGCTGAGATTGCGGGAGAGAGAGAGAGAGAAAGGGAGGGAGGGAGAGCGTTGTTGGGGCGGTGGGGTCACACAGGGCACCGGGAAACACTCCAGCTGTCTCTTTAAAAAAAAAAAAAAAAACAACGGAAAACTGCCTCCAGCACCCGTCTCTGTCCCCGCCCACATATGCTGATTAAGTTGGTGCTGATTGGTCGACAGTGCACAGGCTTTGTGTCTGATTGGAGCGATGGGGGTTTTGGGGAGGGGCTGGATGTGTGCCGGATTTTTGCCAGGCAAGAGCAGTCTGACGCTGACTGAGTGGAGAAGGAGAGGGAGAGAAGGGAAGAGAGTGGGAGGGAGAGAGGGAAAAGTAGAGAGAGAAAGAGAGGGGGGGAGAGAGAGAGAGAGAGAGAGACGGAGGAAGACTGGTCGCCCAGCTGCAGCATGCAAGGTTAGGATATCTGTGGGAAAGATTTTAATTTTGGGGAAGGCGGGGTTACTGTGTGTGGGGGAGGGGTAGGGGCCGGAGAATGGACCTTTCCTACTGTAAAGGAGAGCTGCCTGAGGCGTGTGTGTGTCTGTGTGTGTGTGTGTGCGCATGCATGCACGTCTGTGTGTGCGCACGTATGTGCTTACGCACGCGTGTCTGTGTGTGTGTGTGTGTGTGTGTGTGTGTGTGTGTGTGTGGCAGGAGGCAGGGTGGGGTTCTGCAGCACTATCGGCACACCCTGCCCCTCCCCCTCCCTCGGTGCGATCCACTCTTGTGGAGAGAGAGGGAGAGAGGGAGAGAAACTGAATGAATGGAATTGTGTGTGCGCGTATGTATGCGGATGTGTGTGTGTGTGTGTGTGTGTGTGTGTGTGTGTGTGTGTGTGTGTGTGTGTGTGTGTGTGTGTGTGTGTGTGTGTGTGTGTGTCTCTGTCTGTGTGTGTGTGTGTGTGCACTCTTACCCTCCTGCACACACTAGCAGGCGTTCTCCCTTCTCCACAGTTCGCTCTCCCTCCTTTTTTTTTTTTTTTTTTTAGCGGGTGTGACCTTAGCGCTTCTTATTTCCATGTGGTAATTTATCGCTGTTTTGTCCCCCACTTCCCCCCCCCGGGTGTGTGGTTCGCTGTTTTGCCTCACCCCCCCCCCCCCCCCCGGGTGTGTGGTTCGCTGTTTTGCCTCACCCCCCCCCCCCCCCCCCCGGGTGTGTGGTTCGCTGTGTTTTGGGGTTTTTAGCGCGCGGCTCTGGCGGTTTTTTAGCTCCGCGGCTCTGGCGGTTTTTAGCGCGCGGCGTTAGCGTTGGCGGTGTAATTGCACGCAGAGCTGAGCTCACAGCTTCCCCGCGGCTCTGCTTGCCTGTGTTGGGGGTAGACACTCTCCCCAGTATTTGTTTTTCTGGCTCTCTGTGACCCCCCCCCCCCCCCCCCAAATATCCTTGCTGACTGCATCTGCTCTGCTGCAACTTTCTGTTTCTGAGATCAACATATGCTCCCATATTTGCTCATACCACCCCCTCACCCTTAATTATTGTGTACTCCTCCCTCCCCCCACCCTGTTCTAACACCTGTTTGGAAGGGGGTGGGTGTGGGGGTGGGATGGCTGTGTTTGGAGGGTGAGACGTAATTATTTATGGTCCCAGTTGCTCCTCTGTGCTAGGTGAAGGCTCTTTGCTGTGTCGCTGGTTAGAGCCATAGTGCTTTCTGAAGGCGGTCTGTTCTGTGTAGCCGGTTAGCGGCGGTATGCTAAAGCCGGTCTGTTCTGTGTAGCCGGTTAGCGGCGGTATGCTAAAGCCTGTCTGTTCTGTGTAGCCGGTTAGCGGCGGTATGCTAAAGCCGGTCTGTTCTGTGTAGCCGGTTAGCGGTGGTATGCTAAAGCCGGTCTGTTCTGTGTAGCCGGTTAGCGGCGGTGTGCTAAAGCCGGTCTGTTCTGTGTAGCCGGTTAGCGGCGGTGTGCTAAAGCCGGTCTGTTCTGTGTAGCCGGTTAGCGGCGGTATGCTAAAGCCGGTCTGTTCTGTGTAGCCGGTTAGCGGCGGTATGCTAAAGCCGGTCTGTTCTGTGTAGCCGGTTAGCGGTGGTATGCTAAAGCCGGTCTGTTCTGTGTAGCCGGTTAGCGGCGGTATGCTAAAGCCGGTCTGTTCTGTGTAGCCGGTTAGCGGCGGTATGCTAAAGCCGGTCTGTTCTGTGTAGCCGGTTAGCGGCGGTATGCTAAAGCCGGTCTGTTCTGTGTAGCCGGTTAGCGGCGGTATGCTAAAGCCGGTCTGTTCTGTGTAGCCGGTTAGCGGCTGTATGCTAAAGCCGGTCTGTTCTGTGTAGCTGGTTAGCGGCGGTATGCTAAATCCGGTCTGTTCTGTGTAGCCGGTTAGCGGCGGTATGCTAAAGCCGGTCTGTTCTGTGTAGCCGGTTAGCGGCGGTATGCTAAAGCCGGTCTGTTCTGGGTAGCCGGTTAGCGGCGGTATGCTAAAGCCGGTCTGTTCTGTGTAGCCGGTTAGCGGCAGTATGCTAAAGCCGGTCTGTTCTGTGTAGCTGGTTAGCGGCGGTATGCTAAATCCGGTCTGTTCTGTGTAGCCGGTTAGCGGTGGTATGCTAAAGCCGGTCTGTTCTGTGTAGCCGGTTAGCGGCGGTATGCTAAAGCCGGTCTGTTCTGTGTAGCTGGTTAGCGGCGGTATGCTAAATCCGGTCTGTTCTGTGTAGCCGGTTAGCGGCGGTGTGCTAAAGCCGGTCTGTTCTGTGTAGCCGGTTAGCGGCGGTATGCTAAAGCCGATCTGTTCTGTGTAGTCACAGTCTTGCTGTGCATTGCTCTGTCCGGCTGAGCGCACATTGGGGCTGTAATTGGCTATTCAGTGAGTCACCTGGTGCGTGATGGACAGGTGTGTTTGTCTCCACGTCGCTCCTGGCAGAGTTCAGAAGTCATTGTGTCCCCCCCTCCGCCCATTCCAGTCTGTCCGTCAGTTTGGGAGGGAGTGTGAGAACAGGAAGCGGCGCTTACTTTGGGGAGCCCTGGGGAAGCCGAATGACGGCACCCTGAATTGAACTGAGCCGGGGGGGCGGACCCCCGGGGTTGGGGGGGGGGTACTGGGGGGTCGGCTCCCGCAGTGGGCGGCCCCGGTTTCACATCTTGGTGAGATTAGCTTAGAGATTGGAGAGCGCCTTTTGCTAGCGTTGTTCTGTTCCGAAGCGTCGGGTACTTTTGTGATTTAGTGCTTTAGTGGTAAAGGTTTGTTTTGGGTTCGGTAACTCCTGGGGGTGAAGAGCAACTGAATTCCGGAGGGAGAAGGGCACAGTTTATAAACCAAACAACAACAAAAAAAAGTGGGCTTCAGTTGACTTGAAGACGTTCCGTTCAGCTGTTTTTACTCTTAAACCGCAGACTGAGCTGATCCTTGCGTTCAGACTTATGTCTGGATTGGTCCTGGATGCCACATGACTGCCGTCGACACCGGTGATAGTCTGTGGAATGTAGACTTCATCTGCTGTGGAGAAATGAACGCAGGTCTTCGCACTTGAAGCTGTGTGTGCAGCATGTAACCGTGTGGAAGTATTTGGCTCTGTCTTCGCGAGAATTATAATGGAATCCAAGGTTTGGAGACCTGGGCTGACATCTAGTTCTTAACTGGAATGTGAGACGGTGAACTTTGACTGACACTTCTAATGATGCACATCTTAGGTGTGTGTGTGTGCACGTGTGCATGCGTGTGTGTGTGTGTGCGCACGTGTGCATGCGTGTGTGTGTGTGTGCGCACGTGTGTGTCTGTGTGTGTGCACGTGTGTGTGTATGCGAATGCGCGTGTGTGTCTCTCTCTGATAGTAGGACATCTGTCCTCATTGTCTTACAGTGAGGGTGGATGAACTCCTGCAGTAGATTAGAATGGAGGGCGGGGGACACCGTGAGCCTTAAAGACAATGGTGCTGTCTGTCAGCACTGCACAGTCAGTTTATTCAGTCTGTCAGTCATAAGTCCCGTGACCTTTATCACAGACGAGTCTGCAGCTTTGGGGTTGTTTTGTGTGTGTGTGTGTGTGTGTGTGTGTGTGTGTGTGTGTGTGTGCGTGTGTGTGTGTGCGCGCGCGCGCGTGTGTGTGTGTGTGTGCGTGTGTGTGCATGCTGGCCAGGGTGCTCTGTCACGGTTGCAGTATTATTTAAACATACGTTGACGTCACAGATCTAGTGGTTATTCGTAAAATATGATTCGGTATCGCATTTTTTAAAAAGTACTCATCGGTTGGTGTATGTTGTGAGTGCATGTGTGTGTGTATGGCATGTGTAGGTGTGAGCATATGTGTGGAGTGTGTGTGTGCGCGTGTGTATGTACTGTGTGTGTGTGGTTGGGCACAGTAGCAGGGTGGTGTTCTTTTGGGGGCTCGGGGTGGGGGGGGGGTGTGGTTCTCAAGGCCTTCAGACAGAGGAAATTGGGTCATGGCTCAAGCCTTCAGCACCCAATCTGCCCCCCTCCCCTGCCCCCTCCCCTGCCCCGCTCGGTGCACTCGTTTACCCTCGGGGGGGGGGGGGGGGGGGGGGGGGGTGTTTAGGGTGGAGTGGGAGTGTGGCTCCTCATTAGTGTGTTCTAAATCGTCCTGCTCCCTGCAAACAAGGAGGCTAAGTGTGTGTGTTTTTTTTTTGGGGTGGGGGGGGGGTAGTGAGGAATGATGTTGTTCTTGGATTTCATAAAGAGACCGGCCCGCCTCAATTGGGAGAGCAGTCCGGTTTTATTCAGGCTTGAGGGTGAAAGGGGGTGGGTTTCTCAGCCCCTCCCCCCCGGCCTGAGATGACCGGGGCCTTGTCCCAAACGCTTTGGGCGGGGGCGGGAAAGGGGGGGGGCATGCAGTCCCGTGCCAGAACAGCTGAACCGAAGGACAGGAGGTGAAACGGGCATCTGAACAGAAAGCGGTTTTACTGTGTAGCCTATGACTGGGGGAAACTGTGAGGATCCACCAATGAGACGGACCCGCTCGCCCTCTTTATGGCCTAAGGATGGTTGCTATGGAGCCCCGGTTTCAGTTAAGCCAGTTCAGAAAATAGACTAATCCCTTTGAAGAAGGCTTTTTAGAACGTTTTTTTCCCCCCAAAATTCTAAGTCAGTGTTCTAGAACTCCGTTGCGTTCAGTCACCAGTAGTGATTGTGACATCAGCATTAGAATGTTCAGTTCAGAACATTCTAATCACATATTTGTGGTCTCACACCTTAAAGGGTTTAATTCGAATTTTTGAATTCTCATGAATGGAATTTATTTCATGATATCAGTTAATTTAACGGGAATTGACCTGAGTCCTGATGGAGATGCTGTCTAAACCACTACCCCCCACCCCAAAAAAAGGTAACATTGGTTCTTTTCTTCGGCCCATGTGCAGGCATCCGCCCCCCCATCCTGAACGGCCCTATGCACCCGCGCCCCCTGGTGGCGCTCCTGGACGGGCGGGACTGCACCGTGGAGATGCCCATCCTGAAGGACGTGGCCACGGTGGCTTTCTGCGACGCCCAGTCCACCCAGGAGATCCACGAGAAGGTACGGCCCGTCCGTCCGTCCGTCCGCCTGTCTGTCCGTCTGTCTGTCTGTCTGTCCATCCGTCTGCCTGTCCGTCCGTCCGTCCGTCCGTCCGTCTGTCTGTCTGTCTGTCTGTCTGTGTCTGTCTGCCCATCCGTCCGTGCGTCCGTCCGTCCGCCTGTCTGTCCGTCTGTCCGTCCGTCCGCCCGTCCGCCTGTCTGTCCGTCTGTCCGTCCGTCCGCCTGTCTGTCTGCCCATCTGTCCGTCTGCCTGCCTGTCCGTCCGTCCGTCTGTCCGTCCGTCCACCTGTTTGTCTGTCTGCCCGTCTGTCTGTGTCTGTCTGCCCATCCGTCCATTTGTCTGCCTGTCTGTCTGCCCATCCGTCTGTCTCCCTTACCCCATGTCCTGGAGGTCCCCGAGCACCAGCTGTCTGCTAAATGGCTGACTGTGCAAAGGAAAACAATTTTTCTTTTGTATCCAGGTGAACGATCCAGTCTCCTAAAAAAACCTGGTTTCCCCCTTCCCCCCCTACAGGTGCTGAACGAGGCTGTGGGGGCGCTCCTATACCACACCATCACACTGTCCCGGGACGACCTGGACAAATTCAAAGGCCTCCGAATCATCGTCAGGATCGGCAGCGGGTTCGACAACGTGGACATCAAGGCAGCGGCTGAACTGGGTGAGCAGACCTGCCCCGCCCCCGTCACCTTTCAGCCAATCATGCGCCTCCTCCTTCCGCATAACTAACACTGGAGACCTGCACATTAAAAACAAGGTCAGGACCACAGAACAAGCTTCACAAACCAGCTTTAAGAACTACGGGCCTTTATATTCATAAATATTCAGCTATTTATGCAGTTGGTGCTTTTTCATTATGCTGATTTCTGCCAGACACGTGTGCTTTGTTGAGCAGGCCGCTAACCCTGCTGAGCGGGAGAGCAGTAATCCACCAGGGTGTCTGAGCGGAAAGCTTCGTTTTGTACATTAGCGTCTGGTTTCAAGGCCTGATATGAGTAACGGATGCTGTATGTCAGGTGATTTGTCTTACCGAAATGCTGAAAGTATCTCTCCCTCCTGCCCTCTCTCCCCCTCCCCCCCTCTCACTCCCTCCCTCCCTCTCTCATTCTCTCTCTCCCCCTCCCTCCCCCTCTCACTCCCTCTCTCCCCCTCTCATTCCCTCTCTCCCCCTCCCTCCCCCTCTCGCTCGCTGACGCCCCCCCCCCCGCCCCCCCAGGCATTGCGGTGTGCAACGTCCCGGCGTGCTCTGTGGAGGAGACGGCGGACACGGCGCTGTGCCTCATCCTGAACCTGTACCGCCGGGTCACCTGGATGCACCAGGCGCTGCGCGAGGGCACGCGCGCCGGCAGCGTGGAGCAGATCCGCGAGGTCGCCGGGGGCGCCGCCCGCATCCGCGGGGAGACGCTCGGCATCATCGGGCTCGGTGAGGGGGGGGGAGGGGCATCATCGGGCTCGGTGAGGGGGGGGGGGGGGCATCATCGGGCTCGGTGAGGGGGGCGGGGGGCATCATCGGGCTCGGTGGGGGGGGGGGGGCATCATCGGGCTGGGTGAGGGGGGGGGCATCATCGGGCTCGGTGAGGGGGGGGGGGGGGGGCATCATCGGGTGAGGGGGGGGGAGGTGAGGGGGGTGAGGGGGGTGGGGTGGCGCTTACAGGCAGATGCTACGTTATGCTTTCTTACGGTTTGCGGCGTGCGCCATGTCTGTTTTTCTGGGCTGAAACTAACGCCCTCATAATCCCCCCCGCCCCCCCGCGCAGGACGAGTGGGCCAGGCGGTGGCGCTGCGGGCCAAGGCCTTCGGCTTCGGCGTGATCTTCTACGACCCGTACCTGCCGGACGGCGTGGAGCGGTCCCTGGGGCTGCAGCGCATGTCCACTCTGCAGGACCTGCTGATCCACTCGGACTGCGTGTCCCTGCACTGCAGCCTGAACGAGCACAACCACCACCTCATCAACGACTTCACCATCAAACAGGTGTGTGTGTGTGTGTGTGTGGGAGTGTGTGTGTGTGCGTGTGCGTGCGCGCATGTGTGCGGGTGCGTGTGTGTGTGTGTGTGTAATGCTAATCGGTGTGCGTGCATGTGTGTGTGTATATGTGTGCGTGTGCATGTGTGTGTGTAATGCTAATCGGTGTGCGTGTGCGTGTGTGTGTGTAATGCTAATCGGTGTGCGTGTGATGCTAATCGGTGTGTGTGTGTGTAATGCTAATCGGCGTGCGTGTGTGTGTGTGTGTGTGTGCGTGTGCAGATGCGGCAGGGCGCGTTCCTGGTGAACACGGCGCGGGGGGGGCTGGTGGATGAGAAGGCTCTGGCCCAGGCCCTGAAGGAGGGCCGCATACGAGGAGCCGCCCTGGACGTGCACGAGACCGAGCCTTTCAGGTGAGCCTGGCCGCCCACGCACACCTGAGCACTCACACCTGAGCACGTACACCTGAGCACGTACACCTGAGCACGTACACCTGAGCACGTACACCTGAGCACGTACACCTGAGCACGCACACCTGAGCACGTACACCTGAGCATGTACACCTGAGCACGCACACCTGAGCACGCACACCTGAGCACATACACCTGAGCACTTACACCTGCCAGTTTACACCTGAGCACTTACACCTGAGCACGTACACCTGAGCACGTACACCTGAGCACGTACACCTGAGCACGTACACCTGAGCACGTACACCTGAGCATGTACACCTGAGCATGTACACCTGAGCACTCACACCTGAGCACTCACACCTGAGCACTCACACCTGAGCACTCACACCTGCCAGTTTACACCTGAGCATTTACACCTGAGCACTTACACCTGCCAGTTTACACCTGAGCACATACACCTGAGCACTTACACCTGCCAGTTTACACCTGAGCATTTACACCTGCAAATTTACACTTTGACATGTGCACACACACGCACAGGCCCCTGTCACACCCCTGCTCTCTCGCTCTCTCTCTCTCTCTCTCTCTCTCTCTCTCTCTCTCTCTCAGCTTCTCGCAGGGGGCGCTGAAGGACGCCCCGAATCTGATCTGTACCCCTCACACGTCCTGGTACAGCGAGCAGGCGTCTATCGAGGCCCGCGAAGAGGCTGCCAGGGAGGTGCGCCGCGCCATCACAGGTACGCAGGGGGAGGGGCTTACACCTGCACAGGTACACAGGGGGAGGGGCTTACACCTGCACAGGTACGCAGGGGGAGGGGCTTATACCTGCACAGGTACACAGGGGGAGGGGCTTATACCTGCACAGGTACGCAGGGGGAGGGGCTTACACCTGCACAGGTACGCAGGGGGAGGGGCTTATACCTGCACAGGTACGCAGGGGGAGGGGCTTAGCACCTGCACAGGTATGCTGGGGGAGGGGCTTAGCACCTGCACAGGTATGCTGGGGGCGGGACATACCACCGGTGCAGTTATGCAGAGGAGGGGCATAGGGCTTAACTCCTGTGCAGGTATGCAGGGGGGAGTTATGGGGCATAAACCTGGACAGGTGTGAAAGGGGAGGGGCATAGCGCCATAGAGCCCACAGTGGGAGGAGCTGAGCGGCGTTACTGATGTGCTGGCGAATGATGTCACCGATGTGACTGGCGTTCCTCAGGCCGCATCCCGGACAATCTGAAGAACTGTGTGAATAAGGAGTACCTGATGGCTGCGTCGCAGTGGTCCAGCGTGGACCCCTCCGCCCTCCACGCGGAGCTCAACGGGGGCGCGTACGGCAGGTGGGTCCACGGTGGGGGGTGGGTGCAGGTGTGTACAGGTGAGACCTTCTCTCTTAATATCTGCATGGGTTAGGGCTTTGTGCATTTAGAACTCTTAAGTCTGATACACTGACATGCAGCATTTAGGCCCCTCCAGTACAGCAGGTGGCAGCGTTCTCTTAGGCCACCGCTCGCAAATAAATCCACTGAAGAAGCAAGAGTCTTGTAGCCATGTTTATGATCACGTGTGATCTGTGATCTCCAGTCTTTTCTCTTAGGTTCAGGTTGTTGTGGTATTTTTGTGTATTTAGGTACTCTATATACGTATCCAGAATTTGTATTCTTATGTTTTAGGCAGGCAGTGTTGCGTAATGTTTAGGGAACTGGCCCTGTGACCCAAAGGTCGCTCTGGCACCCGGTTGTGTAATGAGCTAAGCCCCGCCCCTCTCTCTGCCCCCCCCCAGGTTTCCCGCGGGTCTGATTGGGGTCCCGGCTGCTGCACTCAGCGCAGCGGGGGCCGGTGTGGAGGGCATCGTTTCGGCGTCTCTGCCCCTGGCCCACGGCATCGCCCCCGTGTCCCACCCCCCCCACGCCCCCTCCCCGGGGCAGCCCTCGAAGGCCGAGGCCGACAGAGACGTCCCAGCCGACCAATAGCGGCCCAGCACATTCCGTCGCCCCCGGAAACGCCCTCCACCTTTCAGACGAGCAGATACTGGCACTGGCGCCCAGATCCCCCCCCAAAAACAAACTGGTCTGACTTCCCCGCCCCCCCCTGCAGTAACCCCCGGGACACAAGCAACCTGAGTGACCTGTCTGTGATCACTCCTCCCTCTCTCTCTCCCTCCCTCCCTCCCTCCCTCTCTCTCTCTCTCTCTGCAGTGAGCAATAACTCATAAGGATTCAGCTGTACATTTTTAATCTCTTGACTGTATTTTTTTATGCCGGTGTAATTCTCATTCAGGACGCCTCCGGGCTCATGCAGAGTTTTTAGTTTTCAAAAACAAATACGGAGGATATTATCTTTTTTTTTTCTTACCAGTTAGCTTTTTTCAAACTTTTGAAGTAGAGTGCCGGAAGTGAGCGTGACATCCTGCCTGCACTGAGCCCCCTCCCCCTCCCCCCCCCAGGGCCCCCTCCCCCTTTTACTCTCTCTGACAGCAAATCAGGATTCGGTTTCAGCTCTGCAGTGACTGTTCCTCCTGCGCCTCCTCCCTGCTCCTCTCTACAGGAGAACTCTGACTGTCCCTTCTGCGCCTCCTCCCTGTTCCTCTCTACAGGAGAACTCTGTCCCTCCTGCACCTCCTCCCTGCTCCTCTCTCCAGGAGAACTCTGACTGTCCCTTCTGCGCCTCCTCCCTGCTCCTCCCCCCAGGAGAACTCTGACTGTTCCTCCCTGCTCTGCCTTACAGATTCCACCATCACAATAACCAGGAGATGTCATGTGTTTACCACACACACGCCCGCACACTCACACACTTATGAACACACACACACACACACACCACAGAGTCGTTGGTAGTGGTGTTTCCATGCTTTGGCCAGCAGGTGGCCCTGTAGGTCAGGCTGTGGTCCACGTGTCTGACAGGTCTCCATGCCGACAGTTACAATTCAGCAAGGCCTCGTTCTGCCTGTGCACACATGCTGTCAGTGCCACGCCTTCCTGATGATGTCACAGGCTCCGCCCACACCGGAACCCCGCCTATTCCCTGAAAAGAGCTCCTTGGCACCGTAGACAAATTCACACTCTGTAAAGACAGACAGCTGACCAGCGTTCCCCCCAGCGCATCAGGACAGTGTAGGTCACAGCTCACACTTATCGCCTGGCTCTCCTCTCTTTAGCGGGCCTGAGCTCTTAAATCGGCAGCCTGATGAATGGGTTTATATCAGCACACACAGGTGCAGGGGCAGTTTGGGGGAGAAGGGCTGTGGGCTTAGCCACCTGATCTAAAAGCACCCAAACTGAAACACACACTCGCTCGCACACACACACTCGCACTCGCGCACACACACACTCGCACATGCTCGCACACACACACATGCACATGCTCGCGCACACACACACACACTCGCACATGCTCGCGCACACACACTCGCACTCGCTCGCTCGCACACACACACTCGCACTCGCTCGCACACACACTCGCACGCGCTCGCATACACACTCGCACACACACACTCGCGCTTGCACACACACACACACTCGCACATGCTTGCACACACACTTGCATGCATGCACATGCTTACGCACACACACTCAGTCGCAAGCGCGCACGCACACACACACTCGTGCAACCACGCACTCTCACACACACACACACACACGCACATACACACGCACTCTCTCACACACACACACACACGCACATACACACGCACTCTCTCTCACACACGCGCACACACACACAGCCCCTGTGAATAGCATGACTCTCAACTGTGAACACAGTTGTGTGACTCGGGAATCCCTCTCTAGTACCTCAGTAACAGATATTGAATGTACTCTCACGTCTTTTTTGTCCTTGTACAGTTTTTTAGAGTTCTTTACTATACCAGAAAAAAAAGAAATTCTTGGTGATAACGCTGACAAGTATCCCAAACTGAACAGAGTGCAGACTTTTACAAATGCGGAAAATATCGGGTGCTTTCACCCGTACGTTTCTTCTCTCTCTTTGAGAACTCAGGTCTCAGGCTTTTTGAAACGAATCCCTTTTTTTTTTTTTTGTTTCTTCTTCTTTTTTCTTCTGCCTCTGGTTGCTTTTGATGTTTGTCGTTTAAAAAAAAAATCATTTCGATCACATCTGTTTAAAGAAAGAAAAAGAAACAAAGAAACAAATACCCACAATGCCTTGCTCTCTGCGCCTCTCATCTTGTGCACTTCGTGTTGTGATTCTTTTCCCTTGCGCTCTGTGTTTAACAGAATATAGTTTTTTTCCTGGGGTGGGAGGGAGGGGGCGGAGTTTGAGGGCACCTAGGGGGAGAAGAAAAGTGCGTTTAGGGTAGGAAAGTGGGAGGGGGGGGGTATTTAACAGGGGCCGGGGTGAAAGGGTGCACAGATTAATCCTCTCACAGTTCCGCTGTGACTGTGGAAGCAGTTTTGGAAGAGCAGGATTCAGGGCGTGGTTTCAGACTCCGCTCGTTTCCAAGTCAACCGTAACACCGCGACTGAAATGTTTTATACCTGTGATTATTCCCCCTCGCCCCGTCCCCCCCGTCCACCCCGCTCACGTTTTACTGGAATTTTTAAGATGGGTTAATGGAGGTTGAATGTTTCCGTGTAGGGCAAATGCATAGACTTATTTCAGTAATTTATGAGAGAATTAAAACGAAATGAAATCCAGATCTGCTGCATGGATCGGTGCAAGCCATAAAGATTGTTTTTCCTTTGCGGAGGGGGGTGGGGTGGGGTGGGGGGGGGTGGGGTGGGTATGTTTTTCTCTGTTCCTCACGTTTTGCAGGTAAAAGTGTTTCGGGCTGAATGCAGAAGTAGTCGTTGGCTTTTACCAGGGAAAGGCAGTTGGCTGGATTCTTGATGACATCAGTGTCTTGGCTCCTCCCCCCTTGTTTGGTCCTCTCACAATGACAGTGTTGTGTTCATCTCCTGAGTCGAGCTCTGCCTGGCTGGGGGGGGGGGGGGGGGGGGGGGGGACTCTGTAAGGGGGCTCAATCCTCTGTCCAAACATGTAGTTTAATTTTTACACCTTTTCACGAGTGAACGTAACTATCATAATCTGTTCTGGCGCTTTTTTAATTTCTCCTTTCGGTTCAATATATCATTTGTTCGTTTTCCAGTATTTTGATAGATAGGCTTAGTAGTGGTCTCTTGTCAGTAAAGTATTGGGTATAATGAAATCAGCAGTGCACCGTCTTGTGAACAGTTTATTTGAAATCATTTATTGCTTTATTTGGTTATTTTTTCGGCTGTGTAACATGTTGTACTGAAACATTTCGAAAAACCGGTTTGGTAAGCTAGTGTTGTATTTTTATTCTGTAATTGTCGTTTTCAGATGCTGTGCTATAGCATTCACTTGTGGTCTGTATTTGCTCCATGACAACATTAAGCTCCACTCACTGCCACCACACTCCCACCTGCTGGTGAGGGGTGGAACTGCGGTGGTTGGGCTCACAGCTGAGATGTCAGGCTGCAGTGGGGAAGGTATTCAGTGGTATGGTTTTACTGCAGGAAGGGGGGAAGGAAGGTCATGTTTTCCTCAAATCTGTGTGAAAATACCACTCTGGCTGTTCAGGGGTGCCTAACATTTCAGTGAAAGAACTGGGATTTTCGGCTGTAGTTGTGATTACCTTCCACGTTTCTGGAGCGCTCCTGTGGGTAGGCCGTGGTGGGATTTCTTTGGACTGGACTGGTCATTCTGTCTCTCTCAGGGTTGAATCGCATATCCTACAGTTGGTCCGATGCGAAGTGCAGCCAGAACCTGCAGCGTCCGCTTGCTTTCCGGAACCTTCCCCCCCACTGCAGTCTCCTCTGCAGGGTTTCCCCAATGCCGAACAACACCAAAAGTGCTGATTAATATTCATGAGTTTATCGGTCGGTGTGAAAGTTCATTGAAATTGAGAAATGTGTTTTTACAACATGTGAACATAGTGTTTTCTCGTCTCATTTCGTTGTTTAAAAAAAAAAAAAAAATTATTGATTTCCGACAGACTGCAAAAAAATGTGAAAAATTACAAAAAAAAGTTCCCTGTAACTAAGCTCTTAAGCTTTATTTTTGTTTTTTTGTTTTTTTTTTTTGTTTACTTTTTTATTAGAAACAATCATGTTTGTGATGGTAACTTCCGCTATAAAATATTTTAATAAAATCCTGAAGATGAACCGCATTGTGTCTCTTGCCCTCTTTACGGTTACCGCACAAGGTGTTTGTTTTTCCTCAGCTGACCTTTGACCCTTGCTAGCCGTCGCCCGTGTCTGACTGGAGGACGGGCTGAAAGAGGGTGAGTTTTAGGACCCAGAGAAGCCGGTTTTCCCCTGAACCCGCCGAGCACTTTACAGCCGTCCCGGGGCACAGGCTTTATTAAGGGGGGGGGGGGGGGGGGCGAATCAGACTTTAACGTTTCCAACCGACGAGGCCGTCCGGCGGGTTTACGAGAGGCCCGTGGGCGTGGCCCGGCTCCAACGGAACCACCCCGCGCCAGGGGGGGGGCGCCGCTCGCCAACCCAAATCGTTCCCACATGACCGAGGGGCTTTGCAGCATGCACACTAACGCACCCCCGCCCGTCCGCTCACAAGCCGGGTTCTGCTCTCATCCGGGGGAAACCTCCTCTTATTGAGGAGGGGTAGGGGTAGGGGTAGGGGTAGGGGTGGGGGTAGGGGGGCTCATGGGGGGTTGCGTTACTGCCCAAATGGAACAACTTCTATCAAAACAAGGCTGAACTGCAGGGAGTTTTTATCTCTGATTTTGTTGACCACGCCACAGAACGTTCTGGAATGGGTCTCGGAAAAGCACACATGGTTTCTGAAGCACCTGGGTCATCTTTAGTAGGTGGGTGTCGGGGGGGGGGGGGTGCTCTGGGGGCAGAGGGTTGTTCGGCTCCACGAGGAACAATAAAAGTGGATTGTCAGAAGGTCTATAAACGTTTTAACGGGATCAAGGGAGGAAGCGGACAGGCTGTTTTAAGAGGGGGTGGGGGTGGGGTGGGGGGGAGGGGGTGGGGGGGATGTGGGTATCTCTCTGAAGACGTCCGGATCGGTCTTCTGTGTTTGGCTCCGGACCTTTCCAGGATCCCAGAGAGTAAATTCACTCGACGTGACGCACTTTCGCGCACACGCTGATACCATAACCGAGTTACTGGTGCCATTTGGATTTCATAATGGTACAATGTGTAGCTGTGTATAATGGTACAGAATGGGGATCTGGGATAGTGTTGTAGAATGGGCTACAGTGTGTGCATGGCTCGAGGATGCTGGTCTTTTATAATGGAGTACAGTGTGCAGCTCAGTGCTAATGGATGCTACTATTTTATAATGGAGTACAGTGTGTAGCTCAGTGCTAATGGATGCTACTATTTTATAATGGAGTACAGTGTGTAGCTCAGTGCTAACTGATGCTACTATTTTATAATGGAGTACAGTGTGTAGCTCAGCGCTAATGCTATTGAAGAGGTTAGTTACAGTGTATGTTCCAGTGCTCTGTGTCTAGATAGCGGCCCTCGCAAACTCTGCTCTTTCAAATATTAGAGAAACTTTGGTTGAGACGACTAAAACCAGTTGCGCAGATGTTTATTAATGGCATATTACTCTAAACGTATGTCTCAAAACAAAATGTTTTTACGTCACTAGACAAAGCATCGGCTACGTGTGCGGTTTTTCTGTACCGTCTGCTCCTCTGCCACTTGCCGCGAATCTCTTCTGGACATCCGAACCTGCAGGGGGCGACTATTCTGTACTTTTTGCTACACTGTGGTGCTACACTGGTGCAGTACGGTCAGGTTGAATTAAATGTGATGCGCTGCAGCAACCGGGTGATCAGTTGATATTTTTGCTCAACAGAAATAGATAAATTGTAGTTCTCAGTGTTGGCTCATGGAATTTATACCAGTGAAATCAATTACGTGTACTCTATTGTAATAAAAAAGGCCTTCTGTTAGAGTTAATGTTACACTAAACATGTTGTTGCGTATTTATTCTCAACATCTGCCACGCATTTGGCGATGATTTGGTGGTCTGTTATAAAAAATTATGATCCGTTTTTCAGTCCAGACCATTTGTATACAGCCCACCAGACTGAGTTGCTGACGTCGTCGTCCCGTTTTGTGCGTATGAGAAGCGGTGTCGATTGCGGTCTCTCTACGGTCATCTGGTCGGCACACAGCCGCGTGCGAGATAGAGTAGCTAATTATCAGGAGCGTGCTAGTCATTGCTACAAAGCTGTTTTTTTCTGTGTTTCTCTCTCATTTAATCACTTTGCTTGGAATTCTGTTGGATATGGGCCTACCTTCTCGTTAACTGTGCTCAATCACGGGTCCGACTAGCGAGCTCATTTAGCCTTCCCAGTACGATGTCCCCGGGACTCGTCGCAATCCCTTATGAATGATATCTTAGTAAAAATTAAAAAAAGCTAATGTTTAATCAACATCTAAAGTGTCCATACTTGTCTTAGTTTGCGTGGGCCGAGCATTAAATTACCGACTGCGTGCGTGCGGTGCGTGAGATGTTTATGAATGGGGGAGCCGGTGCGGAGAGTTTGCGTGTAAGTGCGTGCATCTGTATGTGTTTTTAATTAGAACCCGGTCGATTGTGCTCATGTGACCGCCGCATGCCCGCGAGCTCTGCATAAGGCGAGGACGTGATGAGGCGGCGGCGCAGGGAGCCCTGGTGCGTCGGTGCAGGTGTGCCCTCGCCAACCCGCTAATGTGGGAAAACTAATGAGCTAACGAGGCTTAAGATTAATCACCGGGGGACACGGGGCTGGCTTTCCTCTAACCTACTTTCCAAGTGGAAAACAGAGAGGAATGGGCAGAGCCAGTAAGAAATACAAGGAGGCCAGTGAAAGAGAGGGATGGGGGAGGGAGAGAGGGAAAAGAGGGATGGGGTGGGGTGGGGGAGGCAGGAAAAGAGAGAGGGATAGGGGAGATGAAAGACAGATGGGGTGAGCGAGAAGGAAAGAGAAAAGGATAGGGGATGGAGAGAGAAGAGAGGGATGGGAGAAGGAGAGGGGAAAAGAGAAGGTGCTAGGGGAAGGAGAGGGGAAAAGA
>NC_049203.1:1964493-1966993 GCF_013347855.1 Anguilla anguilla
CTCTCTTGGCCTCTGTGCACGGGCCGGTAAATCTGGCGGCCGGACGGAGGGAATCAAACGGGGGGGGGGGAACGGTTTTGGGATCTCGGCCGGGGTGATTTATGCTGCGCTCGAGACTCCTGCTTTATTTCCTCCCGGTGTGTAATAAAAGGAGCCCAACACCACGCCACCCCATAAACCCTCGTCCACGGGCCCCCGCTCAACGCCTGAGTCAGCGTTCTCACCCAGGGGGGGTTTTTACGACGTTAGATGACTGATATAAATCTTTAAAAAAAAATTTTTTTTTTTTTTTTTTTTTTTTTTTTTTTTTTGCACAGACCGCTGATGTCTTAGATGAAGTAACAGTAACGTTTATCATTCAGCATAATTTATCCATGCTATCTCTCTGTGTCTCTCTGTATGAATGTATACACACATATGTTTGTGATATGTGAGTATTAGTAATCTAACATTCCGGAGTGAGGCCTGGACCTAGCAGCATTTAATGGGAGCAGGAAAGGGTGTTGCTCTTTTTCCTGGGTTACTGTGCAATAAAATGTGCATCTATGCGGAGGATCTCAGGTTAATGAGACTAAAGTAAAGCCAAAGAAAATGTCTGTTTCCTTTATTGCTGTTAACTGCGGAGGTTTTGTATATTTTTATCCTTCTTCCAAGAGAAAAAATGGGTTAAGAAGACGAATGTTAGTGCTGATGTGTTGAGGTTAGTGTTTCCCTTGGAATGACATTTCTTTACGTCTTTTTTCCAAGAGTACCGTGTAGCAGGATTTATGTGTTCATGTGTTTAAACAATTCTCCCTTAATGATGGGTGTTGATTGCACTGTTGTATTTCATGTGGGCAGGCGGGTAACCATGCCAACAGTAACAGGTCGTTTTGGGGGCCTTCCCTTCTCTCTTGCTACCTGTTCGCCCCCAGAAATCCTGAATTGACCTAAATCGATCAGTTGTTTGGGGGGGGGGGAGCGGGGGGATCAGGTTACCAGGGCAACGAGAAACATTCCCTCACTTTGTGTTTTCGCAGATGATGTCATCGGAACTACTCTCTCCTGGTTGGCTGCAGCAGCTGCTGCTGGTGCTGCTGAAGCTCACCGCGTCGTGCGCGGGTCCCACAAGGCCAGCCAATGGGACGGCCTGCCCGACGCGAGAGCCCGCCTCCTACATCCTGGTGTTCACGGGCCACTGGAGCCCCCAGACCTTCCCGAAACAGTACCCACTGTTCCGGCCCCCTGCGCAGTGGTCCAAGCTCATAGGTGAGGGTCACCTGCCGATTGGACGAGAGGAGAACCCAGTGAAAGAGAGGCTCTGGTAGTCATTCTGTTGGCCAATAAGATTTTATGAAATGTGCTTTTTCTGCTTCTTACGCAGCGTTGCCAATACTGGCTGAAATGATGATACTGCTTTGACACCACAAATATTTCTCTTCCGTGCAGTCAGAAGCAAATGAACTGAAAGGTTGAGTGGGGGAGAGAGAGAGAGAGAGAGACTGAGACTGTGTTGGTGATGCAGTGCTGTATCTACAGTGAAATGTTTCCTCCTGTCTCGTTTCTCTGAGAGAGAGAGGAAGTGTGTCTGACCCCCGGTGAGCCAGACATTACCCCCCCAGCACTCAGCACCCGGGGTCCAGCGCTTTCCTAAAACCTCCAGCCGTCCCACCGACGTGTCCCCTCTTCCCCTGCAAACCTCGGGCTGAACCGCCGGGACGGGGGCGGGGGCGGGGGGCTGGGGCGGGCGGGGGGGTCATGCTGACTAGGAAAGCAGCAGGCCCAGTCATTGTGGGCTGCAGCTTAAGTGCATCCAGATGAAGACCAGGAGCCCTGCCGGCTCTCAACCCACAGCACTTAGAGAGGGGGAGGGGCAGGGGCCGGGGGGGCGGGGTCAGATCTCTTGGCTCCGCCCCACATCCAGCCTTGACAGAGGGCAGACGCCTCTGCACCAGGACTGAGTGAAACTGTGCTTTGGCTCCACAAATGTTATTCTTCCATACCAGTAAAGGGAACTGAAAGGTTGAGAGGGACAGAGAGAGAGAGAGAGAGAGAGAGAGAGGAGGGGAGAGAGGGAGAGAGGGAGAGAGAGAGGAAGAGAGAGAAAAAGGGCAGGAGGGAAAGAGTGAAGGAGAGTTCACAAATGAGGGAGAGAGATGGGGAAATGGAGAAAGGCGAGTTTAGGGTGGGGGTGGAGTCAGATCTCTTAGCTCCGCCCCTCCTCCAGCTTTGATGAAGAACAGATGCCTCCGCACCAGACCACGGCCCTGTCTACACGCTGTGCCGTTCGCTTTCCAAACAGACCCCCTCCCCCCCTTTCTCCCCTTCCCCCGCCCCCCCTCCCACGGGACCGTGAGGTCACGGTTATTTTGGGGTGGTCCTCCGTGCAGACCGAGGCAGGGGGATGAGGGGTGGGGTGGGGTGCGGGACACCCTCTGACGCCCTCTCACACGGAAGGGCCTCCCCCGAAGATGATGAAGATGAAGATGCTCTCACACGGTATCGGCTCAGGAAGAGGCAT
>NC_049203.1:1974493-2016969 GCF_013347855.1 Anguilla anguilla
CTGCCAGGGATGCTGTCAGGACAGCAGAACCTTCAGCCGTCTTCTAACACAGACTGAAGACCCACCGTTTCCAGACTAAATCCTCCTTCCCCCTCCCATCCCCACCTCTGAAATCTCCCACCTTTTGTACTCAACCGGTTTTATGTTTGTTTAAAAATGTATTTATTTTTTATAATATGGATTTTGTTTATATCAGGCATTGTTATAGATGCAGTCTTTACATGTTCAGAATTAGTACTTTGGCTCTCCTGGTTAGCATAGTCCATTTGCACTTGTGTTTTAGTGGAATTGAATCTTTACTCGCTGGTCCAAGTCTGACACTATTGCCCATGTTACTCAGGTAGCTGCACTTGTATTTCTCTTAATACTGTAAGTTGCGCTGGATAAGAGCATCTATTGAATGGATGCAATGTGCTGTAATGCAGTGTGATGTAATGTATCGAAGCAGTGAGCTTTCACACCAGTGTGATGAGTAGGAGCAGCTCCACAGTGTGTTTGCTTTTGCTTCGTACATCTCAGCTCTTACATCCAAGAAAACAGCCGTTTCCTAAAATGAAGCAGTTTTGTTAGGATTTGTGTAATGATGCTGTAAAAATGATTCCTAAAATGATTCCCACATGGCTTCATCTGTTTTAAAATTTTTAGTATTCTTTGACGTGTTATTTATGTTCTACTAAAATGGAGCTGACCTTGCATTCATAGCTAGCTAAAATATTTTTTTCAACATGTTGTCTAGCTCATAGCTATGAGTAAAATCCTGTTAGCACTGTCTCTGGTCAGAGGTCATCTGGGGTGACACTCAATTGGGGACGACCAATCATCTCCCGGGTAGGGAGGGTCGCAGTCAGCACGGTTTCCCCTGTCTCAACAAACGGACTTCTCCCATTGGCACATGCAGTCCACCTGTGCCACGTGTGGAAAAAGTGCAGATCTCCAGAAGATAGGGCGTTTGCCGATTAAATTTTAAAAACTGCGTAGGCTACCGATCTGTCAACTTTTTTTGTCAAAAAAATAAATTAAAATAAAGAAACATTACAGCAGGTTGGTGTATTTGAAAACAAAATGGCCACATGATGCGCAGCTAAGTGCAATACCTTCACAGTCCACTACATGACGCAAAACAAATTGAGGCGCTAGCTACGTTTCGATGTTGGGTTTTGTGCGATTTGGTGGATGACCGCCAGGAGTCGCTGTTTTTAGTTTACGTACACGCCGAGGATTTGAACTCCGCAGCACAAGAGAGCGCTTGATTGTTGTGCGAGTAAATGGCGGACGGAGCGGGGTTGTTAGATTGTGAACAATAACACGGCAAAGCTGCGATTTTTGTGAGGTGATCGGGCTAAGTGTCCCCACGGCACCTCGCACAGGGGGGACTCCGCTACACGCACGGCACAGTAGGTCTCGCGGAGGCTTGTTTTGTTAGTAGCTACGGCCCTTGTAAGTGCATTGGAGTTCCCAGTCAGGAAGTTGGTCTTCGGGGTGGGTAATTATGGGAGACTCTCTGGGTCTGGTTGGAAAGAGGTTGCTGCTTCTCTTTCGCGACGGGGGCTCCTCTGCAGGACCCGAACAGGAGCAGGCCGTCTGGACGCGCAGCTGGGTCCGAGGGACAGTCCGGGCGGTCAGCGTGATTGGTTTGGCCAGTCCCGGGGTAGAGGTGAGCGGCGAAGAGGGAACAACAACAGCAACAGCAGCAGCGGGGCTGACGGTCAGTGTTTACGCATGGATGCATGGATATGCAGATCATAACAATAGCCGTTTTCCAATGCACAATCAATGTGAAATCGGCAGTTTAAAAAATAACATGAAGTAGCTCAAGATAACTGCATTAGAATGATATGCGGCGGGATCGATGCGCTATGAAACGGTGCCGTCTTTGTGTTGTAAATCTGCCTTTTTGCAGCTACTACAGACCGTGGCTTCGGGCCCGAGATATTACTCGCGAAAAAAGGAAAATTGCACAACTCACCCGCTATAGTTTTGACAGGCAAACCGATACAAACTAAAGTATTGTATTTTGTGATATTTAGCATTGGAGCTAATTGACTTATAGTGTCTACTTTGGTTTGAATATGATCTCGTATCACGTCAGGTCAGTTGGTCTCATGCTAGCCGGCCAGCTAGGAGGCTGGCTAATCATAAACACCACAGTTTACTGCTGGTGCTGTTTTTGGTGTGCTTTGCATAACTAGATAACTACTTACTGGAAAAAATGAAAAAAAAAAACAAAAACAAAAAAACAGCAGAAAAGAGTTGATTGGCAATGAAATATTTAGCAAATGAAAGTGTACATGTAAAGAGAATTTTACATTAATTAGCTAATAATGTTAAATGTAAAAAATCGCGGGTAGCGTCGTCTTCATACATGTTTGCATACATGCATGTTGCAAATAATCCATGTTTCCTAAACAGCTGCGAATCCGCCTTAATTCATAATAGTTTTCATAGATTTGAATTCTGTTTGTATCCCCTCTAAACAGTAATCTGTTTTGTACAATATGTCACATAGCAAAATTTACATGTTGTATTTCTGTGTAATTTAACAGATGAATTTTTTAAATGCAGTGGGGTCGCAATTTTTTATTTTGTCTGCGTGTCCCGTGAGGAATGAGTTTTCTTGAGTCTTCCATATGGAGCTGCATTCTCGGCGACGACCAGCGAACGGATGGACTTGTCGCTCTTTGCAGAAAACCTATCCTGGTGTGAACGCGCCTGCACGCGGAGCGGGATCTAGCGTTCGCCCGTGTGCACAGAGCTGACTGTTCGTACGAGGCTCGCGTTCGTTCCGGCAGCGTGCAGGACTAGGTTGTGAATTTCGGACAGTGTCTTCCACTCCGTGCCGTCAACAAGAAGCCGATTACTCGAGATTTAAGCGCCTCTCTCCTGGACGGTTGTGGGGAGGTGGAAGCACTCCAGATCTTTCGGTTCAAATTCCGATTCAGCCTCAGCTTCTGTCTGTTTGTGGGGGTGGGGGTGGGGGGTGTCGTTGGATGTCTGTAGTGTTGAGTGTGTTAAGTTTCCAGGACTTCTGTGCCCTGTGTCTATTGGCCAGAAGTGGACCTCACTATAGAATCATCAGACCCATATGGTCTGTTACGTTTGTCCGTCTGTCTGTCAAACTTTCTCCCCATGCTTTCTCTCTCTCTCTCTCCCTTTTCTCCTCCCCCCCCCCCCTTTTTTTGGAGAGCCGTGTTTGTGTTTGACTTCGTGTGTGATCCCCCGTTCCTCTTGCAGGTGTTTGTGGAATTTGAGGACTGTCCCTGGCGCGCCCGTTCCTGGGTGCAGGTTTACGGGGATGAGGTCCTGGCAGTGCTGGTGGAGAGCTCCATCGTCTGGGCGACACGCAGCGACCCAAACCTGCCTGGACCCGGAGTCACGCCCGTCTCAGTCTGCCCCGCGCTGGTCAGTACCCCCTAGCTTTGGGAAGAACGGGGGGCGCGGGACTCCGATTGGGCCTTTCAAAGTTCATGTCATCACGCTTCAGCCAATCCCAGCCCAGTGCCTCTCTGTGCCTGTTGACTCCTGAGTGTGAGAGTAAGCTCAGGCAGTCAGAAAACTGCATGGGACAGGACGTAGAGATGCACTTATATTGGGCCAATAAGAGTTCTCTATATTTGTGTGGCTATCCTTCAACCAATCCCAAGTCAGCACTGCTCGGAGAGCTTAAGGGTTGATGAACCTATGAACCTTGATGACCTATGAATCCTTGCATACAAAAAATTTGTGGCCACCGCCATTTTATAACTGCTCTGACTCTGGTTTTGGCCCTGTGTGTATGTATGTGTGCGTGCGTGCGTGCGTGCGTGCGTGCGTGCGTGCGTGCGTGTGTGTGTGTAGTTTCCGTGTGGCGTCTGATCTTGCTCAGCTAAGAAAGTGGCACATGGAGCTTGCGTGTGCCACTCCTCTGAGCCGCCGTTGTCTGTTTGCCCTCCAGGCCTTTCGACCCCTAGTGGACCGCCTGGGTTTGGGGTCCCTGGTTCCTGTGGAGTTTTTTGGGAGCAGAATCCTGAACTTCGTCCCCGATGGAAACTCTCTGCAGCCGTTTGAGGTCAGCAGGTGCAAGGGGGGGGGGGGGGGGGGGGTGGTAACCTCAAACGTAAACTGTGTTTATGTCTGCGTGTGCATAGCTGTGTGTGTGTGTGTGTGTGTTAGTCGACTGCATGTGGGTGTGTGATTCTGTATTGCCAGACTTTGCTTGCGGTTTTGTGTGTACGGTGTGTTTACTATCTGTGGGAGTGTGTGTTCGCGGTACGCTGTGGCAGGAGATGTGGCGTGTGTGTGTGTGGGAGGTCAGTTAGAGGCGGTGTTTGTTGGGCTGAGTCTGTGTGTAGTAATTTGGTATGAAAATGTGTGGATGTATGTGTGTGCATACAGGTACAGCTTGGTGTGTTTTAAAATGCACAATTTACTCATTTTGTGTTGTATGGTAAGGCTGAATATGTACTTGTGGGTATGTGTGTTGGTATATGTGTGTGGTGGTATAGTACTTCACAGTTAGAGATGGTGGTGGTATCAGACTATGTTTGTGTGTTGTGCCATAGCATTAAACTCCATGCACACGTGGGTATGTGAATATGGTATCACAGCCAACTATGTTCATTGTGGCTTCAGGGTGTGTGGGTGTATGTGCGTGTGGGTGTATGGGTATGGGTATGTGTGAGTGTATGGGTATGGGTATATGTATGGGTGTATGCGTGTGGGATTGAGGGTGTACGGGTGTATTTGGGTGTGGGTATATATGTGTTCTGTGGTATATTAGGCGCAGTGATTGACAGGTCTTGTGACCCCCCCAGGTGGAGCAGGACCTGAGACACGCCCTCCTGCAGGAGCAGCCGTCCCTGCAGACGGAGGTGGGGCTGTGGAGCAGCGACTTTGAGCTGCAGGAGATCCTGAGGAAGGGTGAGTGTGCTTAACCCTAAACCCCAACCCCATCCCAACCCCCACCCTAATCCCACCCCAATCCCACCCCAACTCTAAATCCTAATCCCCCCCCCCCGCGTAGGACCTCTCACCTCCACAGCTAAAGTTCTCTCCCCCACCCCCCTCCTCCTTGTGTCCCCCCAGGGTCGTTCACCCTCCAGGGGCGACGGGTTCGAGTCTACCAGCCGGAGTACGAGGAGCCCTGGGCACTGGGCCTGGTCGCCCAGCACAGCCTGGGCACCCACATCATGGAGGTCACCTTGGACCAGGTGCGCTGGCCTCCTGTCCCCTCAACCCCAACCCCCAAACCGCCCTAAACCACCACACAGCCACAGCCAAACCCCAAACAACCGAACACCCCCCTGAGCCCCTAACCACCGAACCCCCCACACAGCCAAACAACCGAACCCCAAACAACCAAACACCCACCTGAGCCCCTAACCATCGAACCCCCCACACAGCCAAACAACCGAACCCCAAACAACCAAACACCCACCTGAGCCCCTAACCATCGAACCCCCCACACAGCCAAACAACCGAACCCCAAACAACCAAACACCCACCTGAGCCCCTAACCACCGAACCCCCCACAGAGCCAAACAGTGCACACACCTCGTGTCCGAGGTTTTAATTGGCTGCTGGTTAGAAGGGAAACCCTCTGGTGCTGGAGGTGAATGGCTGGATAACTGTGAGGATGCACTGTTAGCGGTTAGCAGAGCATGTCTGCGGTGGGGATCTGTGGTCTCTGGAGCTGGAGTTGAATGGCAGGATGGCTGAGGATGTGCTCAGTGTTAGCGGTTAGCGGTTAGCAGAGCGTGGCTGCGGTGGGGATCTGTGGTCTCTGGAGCTGGAGTTGAACGGCAGGATGGCTGAGGATGTACTCAGTGTTAGCGGTTAGCGCTGAATGTTAGCCATTAGCGGTTAGCAGAGCGGGTCAGGTGATCGGTGGTCTCTGGTGCGTGTGCGGCGGCTCTGACCGTGTCCTGCGCTGACAGGGCAAGGCGATGCAGGTGGTGGACCCCCGGGTGATTCACGTGATGCTGGCCGAGGGCGTCTCTGATGAGGTAAGCGCTCTCTCTTATTTCGGGGACTGTTTTGTAGTTCTTTGTGTTGTGCTAGTAAATGACACAGTGTCACCAGATGTGTCTGACATTTCTTAGCCTACATGTTCGTCTGCTTTATGATTCTCCTTTCCTCACACCTTTCTCTTTTGTTCCCGCTCACTCAATATTTCTCTCTCTCTCTTTCATTTGCCCTCCCACCTATTCATCCTCTCTCTCAATTTCTCACTCAATTTCCCTTCATACTATTATGCTTTTACTTTTCTCTATTTTGTTTTCTTGCTCACTCTCTCTCACCCTCTGTCTCACAAACTCTCTCTCCCTCCCCCCTTCTCTCTCTCTGTACCCCCCCCCCACCCTCCCTCCCCCCCTCCCTCTCTCTCTCAGACCCTATCGGGCGTTGTGGGCCGGCGCAGGATGGAGAGCGATGGCGGAAAGGGGGACGGCGGGCGTCGCCGTAGGAACGCCTCGGAGAGCGAGGGGGACGCGGTGCTCAAGCGCTTCAAGGGCGCGGGGGAGGGCGACGCCCAGGGACAGAACGGGGGCGGGGCCAGCGAGGCCATGGAGGAGGGCCTGGTGGCCTGGGGGGGCGGGGCCAGACTGGGGAACAGTAACAACAGCAGCCCCGCCCCGGAGGTGGGCCAGCCCCAGGGCCAGGGCTCCCCGAATCCCAGCGTCCCGCAGGGGCAGTCCAGCCTGCGCTTCGTCTCCTACGCCAAGGAGAACGAGCGGGCGCTGGGGGGGCAGGACAGACCGGCCCCCGGGGACCCCCCGGCCCCTCCCACCCCCACGCTGCCCCCCCTCAAACCCGCACCCTCTCCCTTCTCCAACACCTCCTTCCCCTCCCTGGGGCAGATGCCCAGCCTGGTCCCGGGGGGGTCCCCCAAACCCGCCGCCGCCTCCGCGCCCGAGAAGGAGGGGCGCCTGGCGTTCCCCTCGGCCCCCACCCCCCTGGTCTCCCCCGGCCCCGCCTCCTCGCACCTCTCTGAGGCGGGGCCCCCCGCTGCCCCGCTCGGCTTCAGCCAGACGCCCCCCAGCTGGGGAGGGGCCCCGACCGAGGTAAGCCTGGGGGGGAAGTGTCCCCGTCCCAAAGTGGGTTCCAGGGAAGAGGGAGTAGAGCTTGAGCCAAAATTGAGCAGAATTTTCAGACCTCATGCTTTGAAAATCAGCAGCTGTAGTAGTTACACTGGGAAGTGCAGCAAAGTAAACTGATATTAAGCCTGTTCTGTTGAGTTGATTTTTAAATTAGGGTTTTAAATTCTATTCTTATACTGCCCACTGCTGGAGGAAATGGGTATTGGTCATTTGAAGACCACGTTTACATTTGCGGCCATGTTTATTTAGGGATTTTAACCAATCGGCAGTGTGACTGTTTAGTGGGCTCCCAATCAGAAGTGAGCCTGCAGTGTCTATCCCTGAGGATTCAGGGGGTGTAAATCGTGGGTGTTTTGATGACCTGTTTGACGCCTGTTTCGCCTGCGTGTCTCGTGCGCTGCTGTTTCAGAGCTCCAAGGCGGCGGCGGGGTTCCGGATGTCCCAGCCGCTCTTTGGCGAGGCGCGGGTCGCGACCCCCGCGCAGACCAACGGCACGGCGGGCCCGGACGCCCGGCCTTTCGGGTTCCTGTTCGGGGCCAAAGAGGAGCCGGCGCGGGACGCGGAGTCCTCGCCGAACCTGTTCTTCCAGTGCATGGGCCAGACGGCCGGGGCCGGCCCGGCCGCAGCCGCCACCGGCGCCGCCGCCGCCGTCGCCAAGGGCACCAACTACTTCACCGTGGTGTCGGAGAGCCTGGGCAAGGAGCCGCCCAGCCTGTTCAAACCCGCCCCCCCCGCCGAGAGCCTCAAAAAGGCCGCCCTCGCACCCGCGCCCCCGCCGCTCTTCGGCCCCGCCCACGGCCTGCTGAAGGACCCCAGCAAGGCGCCCGAGGCCCCGCTGTCCGGGAACGGGGCCGTGCTCAACAAACCCTTCGGGGTGGACGCCATGCCCAAACTCTCGACGGGCTTCCCCGGGGGCGTGGGCTCTGGGGGTCTGAGGGGGTCCGGCCTGGGAATGGGGGGGCTGGGGACCGGCGGTATGGGGGGCGGGTTGGGCCTGCTGGCCAAAGCCAAGGGCTCGGAGGCGCACGAGAACCTTTTCCTGCAGACTCCGAAACGCGAGGAGCCCTCCAACCCCTTCCTGGCCTTCACCGAAAAGCTGTCCCACAGCCCCTTCAGCGGGCTGCCGTCCCCCCAGACCGCCGCCTCTGCCTCCGCCGCCCCGTCCGCCGCCGGAGCCAGCGTTTCGGGTCCCGCGGAGGCGGACGGCCTGGGCGTCCCGGCGGAGAGCAAGCCCAACCTGTTCACCATGTCGGAGCAGCCGAGGGGCCTCCTGTCTTCCTCCTTTACCGCCGTCTCCTCTTCCTCCTCGCCCGTTTCCACGCTCGCCCCGAAACCCTCTGCGGGCCTGCCGGACGCCCCGCAGGCCCCCCCACAGAGCGGGGAGGGGCCGGGCGGGGGCCCCGCGGACGGGGGCGCCATCGAGCAGACCGGCTTCTCGGTCTTCGGTGGCGGGAACGGCGACGCCCCTCAGAAGTTCGCGCTGGAGGACCGGGGCGCCTCGTCGAAGCGGGACTCGGACTCCAGCTCCAACAGCGACCTGTCGGACCTGAGCGAGGCCGAGGAGCCGCTGGACGGCGAGCCGGACCCCCTGCCGCTGCGCTCCGCCGCCGACGACAAGGGCAAAGGCAAGGGCGTGGGGAAGAGCCGCCCCCGCAGCAAGCCTTTCAAAGGTGAGCGTCCCGCCGCTAGCAGAGCGCTAGCAGAGCCCAGAGAACTAGCAGAGCGCTAGCAGAGCGCTAACAGACCCCAGAGAACTATCAGAGCGCTAACAGAGCCCAGAGCGCTAGCAGAGCACCAAATGCTAGCAGAGCACCGAGCGCTAGCAGAGCACCAAATGCTAGCAGAGCCCAGACCCCAGAGCGCTAGCAGAGCTCAGAGAGCTAGCAGAGCCCAGACCCCAGAGCGCTAGCAGAGCTCAGAGAGCTAGCAGAGCACAGAGCGCTAGCTGAGCCCAGAGCACAGAGCGCTAACTAAGCCCAGAGTGCTAGCAGAACACACAGCGCTAGCTAAGCCCAGACCCCAGAGTGCTAGCAGAGCACCGAGCGCTACAGCTACAATGGGTTGCGATGCTGTTTGACTCTCCGGCCGGTGCTGATGTTCGGGGGGGCTCACGCTGTTGTTTCTTGGCGCCCCCCTGTGGCAGTTGGGCAGTCGGTGCTGAAGGACCAGACGAAGGTGCGGCGGCTGAAGCAGTCGGGGGAGTCCTTCCTGCAGGACGGCTCCTGCATCAACGTGGCGCCCCACCTGCACAAGTGCCGCGAGTGCCGCCTGGAGCGCTACCGCAAGTTCCGCGAGCAGGAGTCCGACGACGACGACCCCAACGTGGCCTGCCGCTTCTTCCACTTCCGCAGGTGTGTGTGTGAGTGAGAGTGTGTGAGTGTTCAGACTTTTTTTGGCTTATTAGGGCTGAAGTTGTGGGGTGTTGGGGCTGAAGTTGTGGGGTGTTGGGGCTGAAGTTTTGGGGTGTTGGGGCTGAAGTTTTGGGGTGTTGGGGCTGAAGTTGTGGGGTGTTGGGGCTGAGGTTTCGGGGTGTTAGGGTTGAAGTTTTGGGGTTTAACGGACTCCCCCCTGGCGTTCAGGCTGGCGTTCACGCGGAAGGGCGTCCTGCGGGTGGAGGGCTTCCTGAGCCCCCAGCAGAGCGACCCGCTGGCCATGGGGCTCTGGCTCCCCTCCCCAAACGCGCAGGAGGGCCTGGACCTCGACACCTCCAAGTACATCCTGGCCAACGTGGGCGACCAGTTCTGCCAGCTCGTCATGTCCGAGAAGGAGGCCATGATGATGGTGGAGCCGCACCGTACGTCCGCTCTTCCTCTTCCTCTTAGGGATAGGGGGGTTTCTCCGTGTTCAGGGTGATTGATTGATTGATTGATGGATTGCTGGATTGATTGATTGATTGACGTGTGTCGTTCCCTGTTGCCGAGCAGAGAAGGTGGCGTGGAAGCGGGCGGTGCGCGGCGTCAGGGAGATGTGTGACGTGTGCGAGACGACGCTCTTCAACATCCACTGGGTGTGCCGCAAGTGCGGCTTCGGCGTCTGCCTGGACTGCTACAGACTGCGCAAGAGCCGACCGCAGGAGGGTGAGCCGCCCGGTTTAATATCAGTGTGTGTGAGAGAGAGAGAGAGAGAGCGTATGTGTGTGTGTGTCTGTGAGAGAGAGAGAGAGAGCGTGTGTGTGTGTGTGTGTGTGTGTGTGAGAGAGAGAGAGAGAGAGAGAGAGAGAGCGTGTGTGTGTGTGTGTGTGTGTGTGTAAGAGAGAGAGAGAGAGAGAGAGAGAGAGAGAGTGTGTGTGTGTGTGTATGTGTGTGTGAGAGAGAGTGTGTGTGTGTGTGTATGTGTGTGTGAGAAAGAGTGTGTGTGTGTGTGAGTGTTTGAGAGTGAGAGTGTGTGAGTGAGCGTGAGAGAGAATGGATTTGGAAGTGTGTGGATGTTGATGTAGTGTGTGTGTGTGTGTGCGTGTGTGTGTGTTGATGTTGTGTGTGTGTGTGTGTTAATCTGACTGGTTCCTCCTCCCTCAGAGCCGGATGAAGCTCTGGATGACGAGGTGTTCTCCTGGCTCAAGTGTGCGAAGGGGCAACCGCACGAGCCCCAGAACCTCATGCCCACTCAGATCATCCCTGGGACAGGTCCGTTTAACCTGCACCCCGACACGGGTCAGCCCAACACGGGTCAGCCCAACACCGGGTCAGCCCAACACGGGTCAGCCCAACACAGGGTCACCCCAACCTGGGTCAGCCTAACACTTAAAGCTGTGTTTAAATGCAAACTCCTTCCCTGTTGATGGCAGGTCTGTTTTCCCTCTCGTGGTGCTTGTCTAATGAACCCTCTCCTTTCCCTTTGCAGCTCTCTACAACATCGGGGACATGGTGCACGCTGCACGGGGCAAGTGGGGCATTAAAGCCAACTGCCCCTGCACCAGCCGACACACCAAGCCCCTGGTGCGGCCCAGCGCCCCAAACGGCCTCTCACAGGTACCCCCCAAACGCCATCCCTGTGCTGTGCTATGTTGTCATGTTGTGTAATGTTATGTTATGCTATGATTTGCCGTGCTATGTTATGCTGTGCTGTGCTATACCGTACTATGCTACATTATGTTATGCTATACTATGCTATATTATGCTATACTGTGCTATGGTATGCTATGTTATGCTGTGCTATGCTATGTTATGTTATGTTCTGCTATGCTATGCTATACAATGCTATATTATGCTATGCTATACTGTGCTATGCTATATTATGCTACGGTATGCTATGGTATGCTATGCTATGCTATGTTATGCTATGTTATGTTCTGCTTTGCTGTGCTATACAATGCTATGGTATGCTATGTTATGCTATGCTATGCTATGTTATGTTCTGCTATGCTATGCTATGCTATAATATGCTATACTATGCTGTGCTATGTTATGTTAATGATATCGCAGTGTATGGGTGAGGTTTTGGTCTGTAACGGAGGCTCTCGTCTCCCCGCAGTCTGGCGTTAACTCCAGCGGGGGTGCTACTGGTGCGGCGACGCCCAGAGCGGACGGCGAAATGGCGACCACGCCCTCGCCATCGATGGTCAAGACAGAGCCGGTGGCAGAAGGCGGGATCGAGCCCACCGGCGACATAACCGGCGGTAACACTGCCCCGCCTCCTCCTAAAGAGTCCCGCCCCCCCGGAACAGACTCCGCCTCCTCCTCCGCCCTTCATTGGCTGGCAGACCTGGCGACCCAGAAGGCCAAAGAGGAGACTAAAGGTGAGAAAGGTAAGCTTCCATGTGTGGGTCAGCATCATGCCTGTTACAGTGTCCTGTGTCGCACATCAATAAATAATTTACTGTGTAACAGGGCTGCCAGGCTCTCTTTGTCTCTTTTTCTCTCACTGTCTGTCTCTCTCTCCCCCCCTCCCCCCCAGACCCCGGCTCTCTGCGGTCGGTGATGTCCCGGGACGGTCGCTCACCCTTTGGGCTGGACTCCCTGGGCACCCTGTCCAAGCCCTCGTCCTCCCTGTCCAGCCCCAAGCTCTTCAACAGCCTGCTGCTGGGGTCCGGGGGGGCCCAGCCCAAAGCGGAGGGGTCCAGCCTGCGGGACCTGCTCAACTCTGGGCCCGGGAAGCTGCCCCAGGGCCCCTCCGACCCCGGCGTGCCCTTCCCCTCCGTCTTCTCCACGTCCTCAGGGGTACGGGCACGCACACACACACACACACACACACACATGCCCGCATGCACATGCTCGAACACACACACACACATACACACACACACACACACACACACACATACACACGCACACACACACACACACAGACGCCCACATGCACGTGCTCGAACACACACACTGCCTGTGTCATTATCAGTTAGGCTGTCTCGTTGCCTGACAGCATATGTCTCCTCCTCTCTCTCCTCTCTCTCTTTCTCTCCTCTCCCCTTCATTCCCTCCCTCTCTCCCCTCAGGGTGATAAGTCCAAGGGCAGCCTGCCTAACTTCCTGGATCACATCATCGCGTCGGTGGTGGAGACGAAGAAGGCGGAGTTTCGGCGGGGCGGGGCCGATGGGGCGGAGGCGGGGTCAGTGGGGCGGCGGGACGGCGTTATGGGCCTGAGCGTGCTGGACCCCCACACCTCCCACTCCTGGCTGTGTGACGGGCGGCTGCTCTGCCTGCAGGACCCCAGCAACGGCAACAACTGGAAGATCTTCCGCGAGTGCTGGAAGCAGGGCCAGGTGAGCCGCGTTAGCATGGGGGGGAGGGGCGTTAGTGCAGGTGAGCCGCATTAGCATATTGGAGAGGGGCGTTAGCATGGGGGAGAGGCGTTCGTGCGGGGCAGAGGGGCATTGGTGTGGGGGAGGGGCGTTAGCGCAGGTGAGGAGCATTAGCACGGGGAGAGGAGCTAGTCTGGGTTAGCACAGGTGAGCAGGATTAGCGCATGTGAACACCGTTAGCACAGGTGTGGAATGAGCGCTGCCGTGCGGAGTTAGCGCAGGTGAGCAGGGTTAGCAGAGCCTCAGGTGACGGGGTTGGCACAGTTGGGTTGGCTTTAGCGCAGCTAAGCGGCGTTACTGCTAGTGAGAGTAGCTAGCTCTGGTGAGACGCTTTAGCACAGGCCAGAGTGTGTCTCACTCTCTAGCCTGTGCTGCCTGTGTCTCTCTAGCCTGTGCTGCCTGCGTCTCTCTGGCCTGTGCTGCCTGTGTCTCTAGCCTGTGCTGCCTGTGTCTCTCTAGCCTGTGTTGCCTGTGTCTCTAGCCTGTGTTGCCTGTGTCTCTAGCCTGTGTTGCCTGTGTCTCTAGCCTGTGCTGGTGTCAGGGATTCATAAGAAACTGAACGGTGGCCTGTGGAGACCGGAGGCCTTCAGCAGGGAGTTTGGCGACCAGGACGTGGACCTGGTCAACTGCCGGAACTGCGCCATCATCTCCGACGTCAAAGTGCGGGAATTCTGGGACGGCTTCCAGGTCATCTCCAGTGAGTTCAGAGTTCAGCTGAAGAGGAAAAAATGTATCTGCCAAGACTGATACAATTTCGACTTCTGCTGTTGTTTGATAACAGAAATGCACTGCCATCTTGCTTTATGGTTTTAAAAGAAATTATTCTCGCCCTCTGACTTGAAAAGAACGAATTTTTCATACTAAAATAACATTCGTTATCTCGTTATCTTTGTGATATAAAATTCATCCATGCAAGTGTGGACACATGCCCATGTCCTATGAGGGGGTTGGAGTGACAGTTGGATGTTCCCGTCTTTTAAAAATTCTGTGGAAGACAGTATGCTGTCATTCCTGTGGTTCCCACTCCTCAAGTTCCCATGATTCTTTGCTGACTCATTGGCTGTGATGTCATTGGGATGTTGGTGAAATGCCTGATGGGATTTGTATTTTGTGTGTGTGTGTGTGTTACAGAGCGGCTGCAGGGGAGTGACGGGCAGCCTATGGTGCTGAAACTGAAGGACTGGCCTCCTGGAGAGGACTTTAGAGACATGATGCCAACACGGTGAGACACACGCACACACACACACGCATACACACACATACACACACACACATACACACACACACACACGCACACACACATACACACACACACGCACACACAAACACACACTCTCTCTCACACACACACACACACACACTCTCTCTCTCACACACACACACACACACACACACGCATACACACACACAGACACACACACTCTCTCTCACACACACACACACACTCACACGCATGCACACACACAGACACACACACACACGCACACACAAACACACAAGTACACACACACTCTCTCACACACCAGAACTATCAAAATGACTACTTCCCTCTTCCACACGGACCATACAGGTGGTGTCATTGTGTTTGGACTGTGTGTCTGCACGTGTACCTTTTGTGTGTAACTGCAGCGATGCTGCTGCAGTTTGGGGGTATGTTTCTAAACTGACCTCTGTGCTCTCTGTGTCTCTGCCCCCCCCTTCAGTTTTGATGATCTGATGGAAAACCTGCCCCTCCCAGAATACACCAAGCGGGACGGGCGGCTCAACCTGGCCGCTCGCTTACCCGACTTCTTCGTGCGGCCCGACCTGGGACCCAAGATGTACAACGCATACGGTGAGAGCGTCACCTGCAGCCCAGTCACTGACAGCGCCACCTGCAGCCCAGTCACTGACAGCGTCACCTGCAGCCCAGTCACTGACAGCGCCACCTGCAGCCCAGTCACTGACAGTGCCACCCACAGCCCAGTCACTGACAGCGCCACCTACTGCCCAGTCACTGACAGCGCCCGTGTCAGGATCTGAACATTATATTACATTCACTTACAAAATAGCATTACATTTGCCTATAGAGTTGTAATAATAATAAACTTTTTAAAGCTATTTTCATACATTGCTGTGCACATAAAAGAACAAGACCACCGTAACAACAAAGCAACCAAAGGGAACATTAATGCCTAAATGATGAAGTGCCCCGCCCCGCGGCGGCTACAGGTGGCGTACAGGTGACGCCGAATGCTTCTCTCCGCAGGCTTGACCTCCTCGGAGGACAGGAAGGTGGGCACGACCAACCTGCACCTGGACGTGTCGGACGCCGTCAACGTCATGGTGTACGTGGGCATCCCCGAGGGAGAGGGAGACTTCCAGCAGGGTGAGTGAGAGGGCGGGGCCATGGTGGAGTGGGCGGGGCCGGGCGGAGTGGGCATGTCTGTTGAGTGAGTGGCGGGGGCATGTCCGAGTGAACCTGTTCCTGATTTTTTTTTTTTTTGGTATTATTTTGAATTTGTTGTCTTTTTTATAGATAAAAATATGTTTGTGACTGCATTGTGTGGTGCATTCTACAGCCGTTGCTGAAGTGTTTTAATATGCAAGTCAGGTGTGTTTTCAGTTATTTTTAGGAGGCTGGTAAAAGTTTCTCATTTCTACCATTTCTGCAAAATGGCTGGAAAAGGAGCCAGAAAACTTTTTTTTGTTTGAATTCTTTATTTTTTGTTTGCAAACAATATGAACGGTTGCTTTTCTTTTCAGTTTTAGTTTGAGAAGTTACGACTGACGCACACACGCGCACACACACAGACACACACACACACTCACACACACACACACACACACTCGCACACACACTGTCTCCTCGGTATAGACCCTTGTGTGAGGGGGGCCACAGGCTGGGGGCCATATTGGATTCTGCAGTGCGGTGTTTTTGTGTTGATTGTTGCAAAATGTTTCCTTCACAGACGCAGTCCCCAATGGATTTGCAGGTCTGTGTATTTTAATATTTTACAGCCCCCACCCCCCCACCCCACCCCAGCATGCTCCTCTAGGCTAACTCTCTTCCCCCCCACCACTGTTCTACTTCTCCCATTGGTCAGCCGGGGCACCTGACCAATGGACTGGCTAGGACTCTCACCCAATCACGTTCTACTCATCTTTCCTGTCTTTCCTGTTGTAGATCAACCGTCATATTCCACTCCTACTAGCTCTGCTGAGGGAGGTTCCTGTGTGCCTCTTTATTTATTTATTTATTTTATTAAATGTTTAATTTCCCAGTGGTGTCCCAAGGTGTGATTTGTGTGACTGCAGTGCACCCTGGGTAACTGCAGTGCACCCTGGGTGTTCCGCAGAAGACACTGAACGTTCCATGGTACGGGAAGTGCAGTTCCCCCATTGCAGCAGCCAGAACTTCACTGACAGTGATTGATGGATACTTGGATACTTTTTTTGGCTACTTCCTGATAGCTGGGGTTTGGAGGCACATTTAGATCTGCTCCTTCCAGGATTGATTCCCTCTGGGAAGTTTTTTTTTTCTCACCATTGTTTGAATTTTTTTTTTCCCCATTGGGGATTTTTTTTTTACCACTGGGTGGTTTTTCAGTCATTCGAGTCTTACATTTCCTGTTTGTTTTTTCTATTTTCCTGTTTTCGTGTAGAGCATCGTAGTGACTTAGTGTCTCTGTAAAAAGCCCCTTTGGATTGAATATGACACGAGGGTGGCTGGGGGTTATGTGTACTGATGAGTCACTCGCTCTCAGTGCAGTGTGCTGTCCCAAATTTAGCATATTGCAGTGATGGGATACATTATGTTTGGGCATTCAAAATAATATTGTGTGTGTGTGTGTGTGGGGGTGGGGGAGGGGGGGGTAGGGCTTCTGTTTCTCTCAGGAGTTACATTTAAAGCATCATCTGCTGGAATTGGCTAATATCACACCCGGGTCTTTGGCCATGGCTGATATCAAACCCTGGTCTTCGGCTATGCCTAATATTGAGTATGTCTTTATTTTCCCAGAACAGTAGAGAGTGAATTCTTCTTCTAAACTCCATTCAGTGTTCTATCTTCCTTTTGTTCAATTCAAGTGCAGTTTTGCTCATGTGTGGTGTATATTTGTGAATTTTGTAATGTGACGTTGTACTTACCTGTTCATTTATTTATTTTTCTCCATCCTTCCTTTGAAAAATATTGTTTATGACTGAACGCATTTTTTTTCATCCTGTACTTTTTATTGTCTGTAAATTCTTGAAAAGATTGAATCCAGGGCACATACCAGCTTCACCAGCCCTGTTAACTTTGATTTACGTCAAGAAATCTTGATGGTAAAAGTTTAAAAAATTCGGCCTGGGGTCACTTGGCACCTCTGTTGTGCAGTAGTGAAGTTAGCAGAACCTGGTCTCAGGATGAACACAGAACCGACCCTGTCGCGCCATGCTAGCCGTGGCTAAACTTCCTGTCGCGCGATGCTAGCTGTGGCTAAACTTCCTGTCCGGCCGTCTGCGCAGAGGTCATGACGACGATAGCGGAGGGGGACGTGGACGAGGTGACGATGCGGCGGATCTACGAGGGGAAGGAGAAGCCCGGCGCCCTCTGGCACATCTACGCCGCCAAGGACGCGGAGAAGATCCGCGAGCTGCTTCGCAAGGTCAGGGGTCAGGGGTCAGAGGTCGTCCCCACACAGCTGACAGCCGTCAATATCACTAGCATTAGTAAACGTGTGGATGGTTGGGATTGAAGAGATGAAAGTAAACTTCAGCTAGTGTGTGAGTTTGTGCCTGTCTTTACCTGTGAGCGTGCTGTTTCTGCTGTCTAATTTTCCCATGGGCCTTTGCAGGTGGGAGAGGAGCAGGGGCAGGAGAACCCGCCGGACCACGACCCGATCCACGACCAGAGCTGGTACCTGGACCAGGTGCTGCGGCGGCGGCTGCTGGAGGAGTACGGCGTGCAGGGCTGGGCCATCGTGCAGTTCCTGGGGGACGCCGTCTTCATCCCCGCGGGGGCCCCGCACCAGGTGGGCCTGGGGGGGGGCTGGGGGGGCGGGGCGGCGGGCTGGGGGGCGGGGCGGCTGGGTGGGGGGCTGGGCAGGTGGGGCTGGTTGGTGCAGGGCTAATCACAACTATATAACATAACATAAATGTGACGTATCTCCCAGACGTTTTAATATTTTGCTCTGTTTTAATGCTCACCTGTCCCTCCTCCCTCCTCAGGTTCATAACCTGTACAGCTGCATCAAAGCGGCCGAAGACTTTGTCTCCCCGGAGCACGTGAAGCACTGTTTCAGACTGACACAGGAGTTCAGACACCTGTCCAACACACACTCCAACCACGAGGACAAGCTCCAGGTGAGCACCGAATGGTGTCTGGTCTGGAAGAGTGGGAATGGCCGCAGAAACCGATCCCAGTCAAAGACAACGTTAAACATTACGCCACTGGTGCGCACTCCTGGTCTCGGAGAGAAGAAGGCTGTGCAGGTTTTTTGTTTTTACTCTGCTCTTAATTGATCAGTTATAACCCATTAAGCTGCAAGATCACACACATACAATTAGAAAGTTCTTAATGGCCCATTCTGATGCTGATGTCACAATCACTGCTGCTGATTGAAAGAAGGGTTCTAGAACAACGCACGACATGTTCTACTGTTCTAGAACACTGGCTTGGAATTTCTGAGAAAGCGTTTCCAACAAACCCACATTTCGCAGGGTTTTTTGGGAATGGCTGATTGCACAGCTTGCTCCCCTCGCCTGGTTTTCTGGCTCTGCTGGTTTCCGTGGTGTCTGGTTTTAAAGTGAGGCGAGGGGTTAGCGTTAGCGATGGTGCGGTAACCGTGTGGAGCTGACGTGCCTCTGTCTCTGGCGCCCGCAGGTGAAGAACATCATCTACCACGCCGTGAAGGACGCGGTCGGGACGCTGAGGGCCCACGAACCGAAGCTGGGGCGCTCTTAGTTCCTGCTCGCCCCCTGCTGCTTCCAGACGGGGAGACGCGTCAAACCTCACAGGAAGTGGCGGGGAGGGAACGGCCTTTCGTTTCCTGTTCAGAAAGATGGCGGACGAGCTCAGCGATTCCCTGCTCAACTCCTGGTCAGGATGAAGGAAGCGCTTCACGAGTGTTACAAAAAGACTTTTTCCCCCCCCAGTGTCTTTAGATTATTATTTTTTTGGGCTTCATATTTAAAGACAAAATGTATTTTCTTTTCCAAATACACCTCCCCCCCCTCCCCCCCCCCCCGTGTGAAAGGCATTAGGTTTGAGAGTAACCTGGTGACGTGCCTTCTGAGCTAGATATCGATTCTGAAAACATGAGCTCCCGTCCTTTTTAAACTTTTTTTGTCATCTTATCGTTTTTAACCCCCCACCCAATAGAAGAGTGTAGCTCACTTTCGTTTGACTGTTTTTGAGCACCAGAGTTTTAACCTCCCTCACCCCCCGCCCCACCCAATACCACCACCCCGTCCCACCCAATGCCACCACCCCGTCTCGGTGGAACAGAACCAGAAGCAGTTAAGGGGTTAAACAGACCAAAGTTCTCTTTTCCGTGGTTTGATTTTCTTCCATTGCGGTGACTCCTGCACTTGTTTTTAAACACACAGCGAGGGGAAGGACGACTGAAGCGAAAGAGGCATCGCTGATAAACCCGTTTTTCAGTCGTTCTTTTTCTCACCCCCCCCCCCCCCCCCCCCGACAACCCCCCGCGTCCAAGGATCTCAGCGTCGTACATTTTACATTCAAAACTTTATTCAGTTAGAAACAGAACTCAACAACAACAAACAACAAAAAAACAAACTACTGGTCATTACTGTATTGACATATATTGAGCGTAGCAGTCTGTATGATTTTTTTTTTTTTCTCCTCAAAATAAATTTTGCAAATAAAAGAAACTTTGTTCTAGCTTAAAACCTGCTTGTCCGTCCACTTGATGTCTACCCGATGTCTGACTAATGACTACACAGGTTTTGAATTGTGGGGTTGCTCTGGTATCTCAGCGGCTTCCATGGAAACTGTGCAGTGAAAGGTTTGTACGGCGTGCTGACTGACGGCATTGACCTCGCGGTTAATTCATGCGACCGGAAACTTCTGTGACGTTTCTGCCAACGGACAAAATGCATCCCGGCACGTCGAGCAAGATTATGCTGGTGGCAGTTCCAGTCGAGCCCTTGCAGGACTGCATGTGCTCAAGGTTCGACAGGCACGGATAACTGGCAACTGTAGCCAAGAAACTAGCAACTGTAGCCAAGAAACTAGCAACTGTAGGCAAAAAAGCTGGAGGTCATAAATGTGCTTAGTTGATTGATGTATTTAAGGGGGGGGCAGGGGGTGGGGCGGGAAGGGTGGGGGGGTGGATTAATAGAAAGTACAACTGAACAAAATAGAGTTATTTTCTGAAGGCACTGTACATCTTAATCTCACGGTTTACTGACAGCTTCAAATGCAAGAAAAAGTGATTCTATAAGGTCATTAACGAGGAGCGTGGTGTCCAGCCTGATGCCAGAACAGCTGCATGTAATCAATTTAGTGATTGGTTTACAAAGACCCCGTGGTTCCAAGTCCTGGCTGAACGTTGGACTGAATCTTCTGATCCATCAGCAGCGAGAGTTCAGCATGTTGTGTTCGTTTAGTGTCTGCTCAGTCTTATTCACTGCAATTTGCATTTGTAGGAAAACAATTTGTTGGAAAACAAAAGCGTGTTCACCTGGGTTGGAGTAATGGTGCCAAAAAAATATATATTTGCCTTTGTTTCATCAATGATGGAACTGGTCAACAGGGCAGGTGGCACCCAAAACTTTGAACTATATCTGAATATTCTTTTTTTTTTTTTAGAAATATTCAAATTAGCAGCGTGCTCCGTTCAACTTTTACTTTAGAACTTGACAAAAGCATTCAATGTTTTAATGAGTTTCCGTTGTACCTGTCAGTTAAGCTTTGTAGTGAAAATTTGATTTCCAATAATCAAAGGGTTCCTGCATCAACCGGGGCTGACTGGCTTTTGTAAGAAAACAAATATGGCCGCCACGAACCAATCACGTTTCAGAAAAACGCAACATTACTGCCGACGAAGAGCGCATTGCACTGTCTCTTTAAGAGCGGAGTCAGGCCGATGACTGTGATAGGGATTTTCGGTATGAACGCTGCAGAATTCCTGGCTGCAACGCTACCTGTGTAATTCAGCAAACTACTGGCTTTGCATTGTATTAACGACCCATTGTAGGAATGGGGGGGTAAAACGCGTAAGCATAGAGAAACGGTTGAACTAGTCAAGATGGTATCCTGGATCATCTCTCGGATAGTGGTGTAAGTATTCTGTTTGCGGTGTTTGTTGTCCTGTTGGCCCGTTACTGGAAATGCTAATGCCATAAAGACATTATCAAGCAAGGTTCAGCTTGTTGGCAGGCTAACGGATAGTTTGACATCTGAACGATATTTTAGAGTACTAGGTATTTACGTGTATAAGATTAAAGGAAGTGTTTGCCGCTTGTGTAAATATTGCCGTCACAGTTGCATCGGTTGAAGTCGTAATTAAGCTTGTTTGCTGCTTGTGTACAAAGATAAATGTTATCACAAATTAAAGGTTTATGTGTTTCGGCTGTGGTTTTTGTTAGCCATTTGAAGTCATTTGATGTTGACACTTTAATATTTAGCTACATAGCTACGTTTAAAAAAAACAATTATGATATTATTTAATCATTTTTTACTTTTAAAGGGAACAGCTTTGAGAATAGTCTATAATAATAAGTTAGCTAACTGTTCATGGATGTGCGCTCTTCATAAAATCGTTCTTCTTGCCGAAATTGTTCCTGAATAAAGCATTTTTGTTAAGGCAGTCTTGGTCAGGTGGCCCAAAGTGACAGCGCTATTTCTGATTTAAAGGGAGAGGCCCAAGGTATGTTTTTCATTTGGAACAGACTTTCGGTCAACAATACTGTACATAAATCGTTATAAAACATACATATCATGTCAGTTTCACACATATGTACACCACAATCTTGACAACCTTCGTTATTTTACTGTGGTATATAATTCAGTTCAGCTGTTTTTTTTTTGTTTTTGGTAATATACCATTGTTTATATACCATTTACCACTGTCCCTAATTTACAGAACCAAGAATAAACCGCTTTATGGAAGAGAAAGCGTTGTGGTTAACATGGGAGGAAGGGTTTAAGTGTGATGGGACTCGGCCTGTTCTGTGGTGTACCGTGGGGACTGAGGGAAGAAGGAGGGTTTTATCTTTGTGGTTTCGGATTGTGAACAGGGATCTGCTCCAGGCTCACTGCCCGTCCAGTCCCCAGGGTGGTGGAGAGGCGTGAGGGGGATGGGACGGGACGGAACAGGAGGGGGACGGGGCAGGGACGGGACGGGGAGCGCCTGCATCGAGCAGACGGTGGCCCGCTGGCTGACTGCACATTTGACTGGGTAGAGAGAGGGAAACGCACATACACTGACACACACACACACACACACACACACACTGCATCAGCTAACACTCTCTCACACTCACTCTACATTAGCTCAGATGGACACACACACACACACACACACCCACACCCTGCATTAACTAAAACTGGCTCACAGACACACAGACTGACAGGCATGCACACACACACACACATGCACTCTCTCTCCTGCTGTCTCATCTCCTGTAGCTCCCAGTTATCCTCGCTCCATCCTGCCAGCTTCCTGTCAAATCAGCAGAAATCACAGGCAGCCAATCAGAAGGCACACACCGTCTGCAGGCACGTGCGTTCACGTGCGTGTGCACGGCCGGGGTCACGTGCACGGCTCTTCCTGAGTGTCTGAAAGCTCATTCCATTTTTCCCTCTCTGTGTGTGTGTGTGTGTGTGTGTGAGAGATGTGTTTTTTTGTGTGCATATTGAACTATACCGCTGGGGCAAATGTATATGAACTTGTTGCAGGAGCTACTGATTCAAAACAACAAAATGGCATTAATGTATGATGTTAAATTGCTGATGTGTTGCCACACATTTCCTGACTTTGCCCGAGTGCCCATCCGTCTTGCAGAGAGAGCCCACCCCCCACCCCCCAGTTTCCTTGTAAAAGCCGTGCTGGCCCCTGATAAAGGGGGTGTTATTCTCATATTTTTTAGGAAATTTGAAACCAGCTTAGTGGAAGTTAGCAGGAAGCCAGATACCAGTGTCTGGACAGGAGATGTTTGCACATCTAAATCACTTTAAAACTTTTTTTTTTAAAGGTGTTCCTGATGACTGAACTGGATTTGTGTGCACTTTTTTTAAACAAGGAATTAATTGGCTTTGTATTTTTAAAATTAGTTTTAGTTAGAAATTTTAATAGGTAAGGACAACAGTGCATCTGGACAGATCTCGCTGCAAGTTCACTACATGCTGTGTGATAAGTCCCTGTAGTGTTTGGTGCAGTGTGTGCATGCATCCAAGTGGGTTATTATCATTTACTTTATTTCCCATGCTGCCTGACAGTAGGGATGCAAGACTGGCTCATATAGAAACCAACACATGAATTTGAGCCTTGTAGTTAATGTCTCTTGTATCCATTTTTATTTTTAAATTAAGACTGAGCGCATGTTTTGAGCGTCACTTGGTTCTGAGTTGTCTGTAAGCGTGGGAAATTGGCCTGTAGTTTTGGAATTAAAACTAGACGAGAGGAAAGTCTTTGAATGATCGTGTTTACACCCGCAGTTTGGCAGAGCGGTTTGTGATCTGCCTAACTGGCGCGGTAAGTTTTATGTATTTATCAGCTTGTCTGTTGTGGGGTGTTGTTTTTTCTTCTCTGGTCGGGAGGTTGCGGGGTTGTGTAAATGTGCTGGGTTCCATGCGCTGAAATACTGAAGCATTTATTTGACCGAATTAAGCTTTATGAGTCCGTCTGATCCTCGGGATGACACTGCATTTATGGTTTTGATTATTCTGACAAACGCGGGACGCTGTAAGGGACGCGCGAGCGGCCGCAGCGCGTGATCTCCGGTGTCCCACATTAATTCAGTCGCCCTGGGTAATAAAAAGCTCCGTTGAATGAAAAACTAAATGCCAGACGTACGTACTGTACAGGGTCTAAGACCCTGTTTAATTACTGTCCCGGGGAGTCAGAACAAATCGAAGCGGATTTGTCAGCGTTTTACGCAGACAGTAAACAACTGCACGTAAATCGCTTAACTGCCTGCTTATATTCACGATCCCTTATCAGGTGCGATCATGGAGTCGATGACTCTGATAACCAGACTACATTTAACAGATTTCAGACTGGTGGCCCGTTGCATTTTGGCTCCGGGCTGTATGTTCAGACACTGACCGGACCTCCTCTCTCCACAGTCTGGCTTTCGGGACGCTGTATCCTGCCTACTCCTCCTACAAGGCCGTGAAGACGAAGAATGTGAAGGAATACGTGAGTGCCGTCGCCGCCCTGCTCTTCTGCAAAAAAAGATGGGAGCGTGTTAAATAAATGAGCATAATTCGGTTTGGGAAAAAAAACCCAATAGAGATAATGAGCGTGATGATGGTGATGATTATCTGACCCTGACCACGAGCGCTCCTGTCAGGCGTGAGTTCGCGTGTCTGTGGGCGAAACCCCCTTCTCTCTTGTTTACCTTCCGCCTCATTATGCCTGCTGCTGGTTACCATAGCAATCATCCAGAGGGGAGGGGTAAGGCCTTCTTTAGCTCTGTTGTCTCTGTTCCTCTCGCGCTGTAGACGGCTGCATGCGCGCCGTGTCTCGCCCATCTCGTGCCCCCCCTGTCCGTCTGAGGAGCGTCACGAGGCTGCTGGGAATGTTACCGTGGAGAAACGAGCCGCGTCCCCCTAACCGCCACCCACCCCCCCCCCCCCCCCCCCCCCCCCGGGCTTTTGGAGTTTCTGTTACTGCCGCTGTATGGATAATTACCGTTAAACGGCGGCTGTGACCGTGAATCTGATTTAAGAAGCGCAGGCATGTGTGTGTGGCAGGCAGCCAACGTTCACTGGATCACTAAGGGGAACATTCTTCACACATAACCATATTAATAACCCCCTCTGGCCCCACAAAATAAGTTATAACGTGTGTGTTTAGGGTGCATGGTGATGCAGTCTGTGTGTATGTGTTTGTGTGTGTGTGTGTCGATGTCTGTGTGTGTGTGTGAGTCTGTCTAAGCTAATTGCAGTGTGTCTCCATGCAGGTTAAGTGGATGATGTACTGGATAGTTTTTGCCTTCTTCACCACAGCAGAGACGCTCACAGACATCATCCTGTACTGGTGAGTTAGTGTCAAGTCAGCACACCCCTACTAGAACCCTCCTGCCCCCCCCCCCCCCCCACACACACACAAAAGGCTTTATCAGTATGAGTTTGGACCTGCATTAGCATCCGGTCCAAAACACTGGCTGCAAATGCACCCCACGTCTGAATGCGTATAAACATTAATTACTGTACCCATAAGGAATGTGTGCAGCTGAACTCTCTACATTCCTTAATGCACCACGACGGCAAAACATATTTCCACAGTCAAGCATTTTATTAGTGGCTGAAGTCCTTGTGTGTGTTTATTTCTCAAAAGAAGCATCTAATTTTAATTAGGCGAGATACTGTTGCACTGTACGCACTTGTGCTGTCGTGTGGACAGAGACCACACAGGACTTGGAAATAATTTCAAAGGAGCAATTAAATTTAACTTCGCAGTGTTTAACGGCTGTGAAATAATTAGCAAAATAAGTAGCATCATTCTGTATAGCTCCTTGTGTAGGTGACTAGAAGCATAAGTTTAGATTTCTGCCACGCCTCCCAATTGTCCCTCACTCCCCTCTGTTTCAATTCTCCGCCCCCTTCTCACTTAGCACACGCCCCTCTCTCCTCTTGCCTGCCTTTGGATCCATTTGGTTGCTTTTTACAAATGCCTGAATTCAGGACTGAACTCACTGCTGAATTCAGACCTGATCTCACTTCTGAATTCAGTCCTGATCTCACTGCTGAATTCATAACTGAGCTGACTACTGAATTCTGGACTGATCTCACTGCTGAACTCACTGCTCAATTCAGAATGAAATCCCTGCTAAATGTAGAATGAACTCACTTCTGAATTCAGTCCTGATCTCACTGCTGCTGTGATTGTGGCCCCCAGGTTCCCGTTCTACTTCGAGCTGAAGATTGCCTTTGTCATCTGGCTGCTGTCTCCCTACACCAAGGGCTCCAGCCTCCTCTACCGCAAGTTTGTCCACCCGACGCTGTCCAATAGGGAGCAGGTCAGTGACCCCCCCCCCACTCACCCCCCTTCCTCTGTACCCCTCCCCCGCCTCCTCCCATGGCCCTTCTCACCTTCGCCCCCCCCCCCCCCCGTGTACATCAGGAGATCGATGAGTACATCACTCAGGCGAAGGACCGCAGCTATGAGACCATGATGCGTTATGGGAAGAGGGGTCTGAACCTGGCCGCCACCGCCGCCGTTACCGCCGCCAGCAAGGTGAGCGGGACCCCCCCGGCGCCCTTCCCCCTTATACAGATTTAATATCAGGGGTCAGTCAGTCTGGTCATCTTAGTGTTTGGGACACTGTCGGTGTACCAATACCTGAAGCGTGCCAATACACCTGTAAGACTTCAGCTTTATCAAGACGTGCTGTGCTGTGCATGGGCAGGTATGCACAGGTATGCGCAGGTGTCTGCAGGTATGCGCAGGCTGTGACTGTGAGACATGCTGTGTTGTACAGGGACAGGTATGCGCAGATATGCGCAGGCTGTGACTGTGAGACGTGCTGTGTTGTACAGGGACAGGTATGCGCAGATATGCGCAAGTATGCGCAGGCTGTGAGGTGTACTGTGCTGTGCTCTGCAGGGACAGGGCGTCCTGTCGGACAAGCTGCGCAGCTTCAGCATGCAGGACCTGACGCTGATCCACGATGAGGAAGAGGAGGAGCTGCAGCTGCACGCCGCAGGCGCCCGACTGCGCAGCTCCGCAGCCGGGCTGCAGGACATAGCCGAGGACGCGGGACAAGGGGGGGGACCTGCACCCCGAACCAGGAGCACCTCCCGCCCAGGTACAGCTGTTCAACAGCCAGAGAGATCACTGAACTGCTAATCAGTAGAATCAGGGGTGCCAAATTAGGGTTGAAATGAAAACCTACAGGGGGATGGCAGATCTCCAGGAACAGGGCTGGGCGTTTTTTTTTTTTTTCCTAGAATGGGAGGGATTCAGATGTCTGTGGAGGGGTGTGGGGAGAGTGACAGAGTGAGAGCGCTGTTTTCATGCCTGTCTTCTGTCAATCACACCTCCTCTTCTGTATCTCAGCACGCACGACGCCCACCGCTGCCGCTTCCGACGAATCGCAGCACAGCTCCAAGTCTGACGCCGACCAATCAGAGGCCAGGACAGAGCAGTCTGACGAGGACACTGCAGAGAGGCCCCCCAAACGCACAGCGAGCGTCAGAGCCAAGAAGCCTGCTGCTGCCAAATCAGAGGTACACACACACACATATACACATACACACACTCACACCACACACACACACACACACACTCACACACACACACACACACACACACACACACACACCACACACACACACACACACACACTCACACACACTCACACACACACACACACACACACACACACACCACACAGTGTGTCTGTATGTGTGCACGCAGGTGCGTGTGTGTGTGTGCGTGTGAATTCAGACTGTGGCTTGTCTTTGTTATGAAAAGGTTGTTTTTTTTTTTGTAATTGATTGTGTGTGTCTCTATGCCCCCCCCCCTCCCCCACTGTTCCTCTCTCTCAGACTCAAAGCAAGACCGTAAAGAAACCACCAAAGAAGAAGACCACCACTGCAGCTGGCACTCCAACAGAGTCCGCCTGAGCTGGGCCTCCTCCACCCCTACGCTAGCACGCTGTCTGCCTGTCTGTCTGAGCTCTGTCTCTCTCGCTCTCACACACACACGTGCACATACACACACACGCACAAACCCTTACTGGTTTAATTCTGATAATGGAGGTTCATCTTCAGTATGCCCCCCTATAGTCCCGTAATGGTGGAGAGGTACTACCCGGCAAGATTTTTCTTCGTGTCTACATATACATGCGTGCGTGCATGCATGTGAGTGTGTGTGTGTGTGTGTGTGTGTGTAAAAGAGAGATGGACGACACAACTCTACCCCACTTTGAAGGTTTATCCTGATCGTCCTGATACCCCCACACTGTGTGTGTGCGGGGTGTGTTTCTCCCTGCAGCATTCCCCATAGTCATTATTACCAGGCCAGCACGCCCCGGTGTACCCTGGTCCAGTGTGTGGAGTGCAGTCCTGCTGTGTGTGAAGCTGACGCTTTTTGCATTATATCACTTTCCAAATTAGGCCAGCATAGTTTTAAAGGGGAGAGGGACTTTGGAGGGGGGGGGGCAAGGACCATTATCTTTGGAGCAAAATAGGACAGATACCATGGGACCAGGACTAAAGGAGAGGGGACTAAGGGAGGGAGGGAGAGATGGATGGATCTTGGGAGAGACTGCATTCATAGAAGAATGACCAGAATGACAGCTTGTATGTGTTCTGTAAGTCTGCACGCGCTCAGTAACGCACGCTGGCATACTGGAGTGCGCAGGACGGAACGCTCACGTGGTGTTACCGTGGAGACCTGGAAGTTATTTACTCGGTTGTCAGGGAGTTTTGTCTCTCTCCCACCTCCAGTCCAGTGAGCCTCGGTTGGCACGGTCACGTGTTGCCAGGGCGATGAAGGGCGCTGTTTGTTCTACCATATGTTCAGAACGACGCAAAAGGTTTCGAAGTATAACTTTCGCCAGCAGGCTTGTGCCGGCCGAACTACAACCAATCATGAGATGAAGCCAGAGGTGTTTTTCTCTCTCTCTCTCCGTCTTTTTCTCCCTCCTTCTCTTCCTCTTGCTGTGTGCTTTTGTTTCTAGAATGTCTAAATATGTTCCCATATCTGCACATGTAAAAAGTAGGCACCGTTTTAAAAACATAAACAAAAGTATGTATCTACTGTATAGCACTAGCTGATACATGCTTCTCTTGTGTGGATTCTGTGTTTGTGCGTTTATATAGTACCATCTGTATACGGAAGGTTCCTACGTTTGGAAATGTAGGGAAAAGTGCTTTGAAAGCATGGGACTGTTATGGGAGCTCAGCGTAAGCACAGTATGTGTGTGGGGGTTACGGCAGGTTGACATGGCGACCGTTTCCTGGGTACCTGCAGCCAGGAGGCAATGGCCTACAGGTGGTCTACTGTGTGGAGTGGGATGTGTCTGGGGGTCACTGGCCTACAGGTGGTCCGTGACGAACGGACTGGTCAGAACTGCACACTAACCATGGACGGTAAACGAGTACAGACTGTAGACTGACCATAAACAGGCCTGTAAAAAAAAAAAAAAAAAAAAAAAAAAATTCAGACAGGCAGTGGACCAGTACAGTTTGCAGTGGGACCATAGAGAGTTGAACAGTACAGATTGCAGACAGACCATAGAGAGTGGACCAGTACAGATTGCATGGGACCATAGAGAGTGGACAGGTACAGATTGCAGACAGACCATAGAAAGTGGACGAGTAGAGATTGCAGACAGACAATAGACTGGACCAGTGCAGATTGCAGTGAGACCATAGAAAGTGGACTAGTACAGATTGCAGTGGGACCACAGAAAGTGGACCAGTACAGATTGCAGTGAGACTGACCATAGATATCGACTGGGCAGTACCATAGACTGCTGTGTTTGTTTTTAATAGTGTCTCTCGCTGGCGGATGTGGAGCTGTGCAAACAGGCTCGTGGGCTCGCGGGCCGTTTCTCAGCGAGCCGCTGGATCTTAAGCTCGCGAGCGTTTTTAAATCAGGCCGCTGCGCGCGGTGGGGTGGGGTGAGGTGAGGCGAGGTCTGCTGCCAGCGACTCTTCCGCGGGGACGTCGGCTGGCGGGATAGGGCCTCGGGCGGCCTGAGCAACGGCCCGCCGTTCCCATGGTTACCCGGGGGGCGCACCGCCAAAGCAGAAGTGCGCCAGACAGGGCCGGGCCGACCGCTGGCAGGCTGCCTCGCTGCGCGCTTAGTCCCATATCTGCTCTTATTACCATAGACCTGCGGCTACTGATGCCCTCCTTGTTAAATAAGTCTCAGCTACTGTGGTGTTAGCGGTTAGCTACAATCAGTTAAAAATATAATCTGTTAGCGAGCGTCAAAGTAGGTTTAAAACCTCAGGATTCAGTTGAAATGCTACGCTGGCAAATATTGGAAGTCTAAACCGTGTTGCCGTTGGCAACGTTCAACTCCTGTCCTTAGACAACCTTTAGGGGGCCGTGGGTTCTGAAGAACGCAACAGTGGCACCATTGTAACACTAATTTTGAACACCAGGGGGAGCCAAAGTCAGCGCTGCTGGGGGTGGACTAGAAGAAACTGCTGGAATATTTTGCAGTTGCTGAATGACTGCATGTAAATAATTCTGATCTGGGCTGTGCCAGTGAGCTCGCTTGCCTTAGTCCCTACAGCAGTGCTGTTATTTTTAGGATTCTGGGTTTTTAAGTTGCTCTGTTTGTTGGGGTGAAATCATGACAAACCTACATTTGTTTTTATCTATGTTTGGACCTTACACACAGTGTTCAGTGTTAAATGAACCCGTACAGAGTACAGAATACAGTCCCAGTTGGACTTGTATGTATTCGGTTAGACTTCAGTTACACTGGGCATTTTACTGTGTAGCTCTCCAAAGCTGTTTTATGCAGAAAAATGTATGAACTTGATGGGGGTTGGGGGGGGGGGGGGGGGGGGGGGGGGGGTTGTTTGCAGACTTTTCAGTATTATCTTATTTTGTTTTTACTTTGATGATAAGTGAAGGGTGAAGAAGTTCTCTCACATTGTGCGTGTGACCATGTTAAAGGGGAGGGCCAAGTTAGCAGCCCCTTAACCAATCAGAGAAGCTGCTCGACCGATCATACGGGGCGGCACGTCCTGACCTCTGTGTACGTAGGATTACTGATGCCTCCTCGGCTCAGAACCAACCATTTGTTGCCTTTCAACCTTAAATAGACAAACAACTGGCTAATTATTGTTGCTCATATTTCATAAACCAAAAGCCGTGACGGTGTTTTGAAAGGAACTAGAGGGGAGGCTGCTGTTGCTGCCACGAGCTCAGCCGTTTTCGTTTTGTTTTGTTTTTTATTTTATTTTAGCCATTTTTGCCAAATTCAATTTAAGTAACTCACTCAAGTCATTTGCACTGTCCTGTCCTCTCTAAGAAGCATTAGTGTGTTTGGTTTGCATTGAATGGGAAAAGACGTAACATGCTTGACACACATTAAACATGTTCTCTAACATGGCCTAGCAACTGCGGTTTTTCAGTTATCGCATAAATGACTTTTTTCTAATTCTGTTACTTTGATATTTATTTTACTGTGTATGTATTATTTTGTTTGAAATCATTATTATGCTGTGTACAGGGTTTCCACTGTCAGAGAATTATACGTTGTTTGTGCCAATGTCCAATGCTCAACTACAGAATAAAGGTTAAGAAGTCAATGGCGGTTTGAGTTCTGTGCTGGAAGATTGCTCATGAAATGCACTGAATTATTGTGATATACAATTAATAAATTCAGACTAATTAAAGGATGGTAAAAAAAAAGGACACGTCATCCCTGTGGGATATTTGTGTTGATATTGTGAGTCTGTGAGAAATGGTCTCAGCGTGCGCGTTCATGAGCTTGGCGTAAGTGCAAGAGGGCCGTGCACTTGATGGGCACGTTATCGAGACGTACGCTAGGACCGCCCTGGAGCGGCGTACGGCCAAGTACATAGACCCATTATACACCAAATTGGTGTGATGCGAATGGGTCAGACGCTGGTTGGCTGAACTGGTGTTTAATTTTCCGTGTCAACCCCAGGTATTACGTGTGAAAGAGGTTCGGGGGTACACAACCGTCTGTGGAGACTCCAGCCTGGTGAGGAAAAAGTCGTTTAAATCTGTTTAAATATACTTGCTCGAGGCTACCTAATGCAGACAGTCGCGCCTTGATGCCGCGCGGCTCAATTAAGAGGTAAACACAAAAACTTGTGTCCTGTATGCGGAAGTCTGATCTAACAAACATGGCAGTTAAAAAAAAAAAAAAAAAAAACGGGCGCAGTCTTTTGAAACGCACACAAAGAACGTGCTTCAAACCAAACTGATTAAATTCAACGCGAGACTGAGCCGGCTGCTGATTAAATCTTAGTTTCCCTTTAATTAGCCGCTGCCCGGCGAGAACTCAATTCTCTCTCTCTCTGTGCGCGCACTGTATTAATAAACATTCCACGCCTTTAGCCCTTATTTGTAAGCATGTAATTTTCAAATTAGTTCACGCTGACTAAAGTCAACGATATTTTAATTTGTAGCCTAGAATTATGTGCAGTGGTTAAATACAGGCGCGAATAAAAAAGGACACGGATCAGGTAGGCTACAGGGGAATAGCAGAGTTTCCTAGCCCCGCTAATAGCCTAGCCACAGCCGCGCTTGCAGTGTATCTCGTCCGTGGTAGTGTTAACTGTGGCCTTTAGCCTGCTGGACATTACTTTAGCTTTAATCTTGTGTGAGACGAGGGAAACTGTTCTTGTTCTATTCTTCCAGCACGACGTGTTCAAATATGGGTATTGCTAACGTTTGATATAACATGTTTTATTCAAAATAATTTACAAGAATCAAAAAGGGCCTTTTAATTTGATTTTCCTAATACCCTCCCCAAACCTGTTCCGAGATCATGTAACCTTGACCCTAAAACATCATTCTAAACCTCTCACAGCATCTGAAGATCTTGGCCTACACATGAATCCGACATCCAGGAGCCCTACCTGAACCCAGACAGCCCGGACCTCAGACACCTGTGGAACTCTGTCGTCGTTGTGGCAGAAGGTCAGATTGCAAAATACAGCCAGTGCTGTGGGTGTCTGTGGATTTAAGCCAAACGTTGCCCTGCCCTCCCATGTAATGGCACCGTGGCCTGGTGAAATTGTGTAATATATTGGTTTACAATATAGGGGCAAATATACAAACGATTGCCAAATTAAAATTTTTCACATTGAAACAAATAGCACAGCTTTACACAATGGTTTATTCAAAATGATTAGAAAGTGTAGATACACATGGTCTCCTTGCATACGGATATTTCCCCAAAATCAGAAGGGTACCAAAAATGCTGCTGAGAGTGCATTTTACTGTTAGTGGTAAACTGTAGAAATTGTCTTTCATTGCACATTTGTTTAATTGTGATTATTTGACTCCAACCCCTTCTATCTTCCAACTGTAATTAAATACCTTTCTCTTTAATCACCTGAAACCACAATCCCATTTAAACCAGGAGATTCTCATTAATATCGATTTTATATTTACATTTATTGTATTCATATTGATTTAGTAATTTAGGTCTATGAAAATATAAATAGAAACTGTTTTTACTTCGCACGAACCAGAACCGTAAACGTTGACAATTTGATGTTCCACGTGCAGTACGGCCCTTCCGCCACAAGGTGTCACTGATGAATTGCCGATAATGTGATCATTAAGTAACATAACACCTTGTTACGGCATGACATTTTCTTGCAGATGAACACAGAAGGGCACAGAAACAGAAGATGGATAGTCACACAGCTTATAATAATGCATTTTCCATTTTTAATAACCCCATATCTACTGTCGAATGGTAACACTTTCCTAACATGGGTTGCAGTGACAGCGCATCGCTTGCGTATGCAAGTCATTTAATTTGCCGGTGGGAGACCGATGACCTGTCGCTGTTGTCCAGTTAGCTCCCCGCATCAGTGCGGGTTCCCTTTGATTAATGTTGTTTTCGCTTCCCGCTACGGGGATCACTCTGGAGCGCGAGTCAGAGATCCGCGCTAATGGCCATCACGCCTACGGGGGAGATGTAGTATTAATGAGCGGTATTCCCTAGAGCTGCCGTTAGATTTATGGGCCCTTACGTCACGGGGGGCTCGCGATCATTCTGGGGGGACGCACAGTTACGGACAGGAGCGTGTGGTAAATAAAGATATGTGCCCGCAGGAGACGGCAGATTAACGCCGCTAGTTTATCTTCGCGCCGTTTCATCTCGATTTGCATCAGACATCCTCACTGTGTGGGGTAGAGCTGAGTCTGTGTGTGTGTGTATGTCACATATTCCAGACAAAAAACATTGTTTTTTATGAGAGTAAGAGTTGATGTCGAAAAGATGGAGTCATTTACTGCACTCTTAGCCGGCCTATTTCATGTATGTACTTTTAACACGCACGCACGATGTTCGTTACTCGATAGTACAAGTTCATACTCTGGTTTTATCAGGTCCAAATATTACGCTTGTATTATCCAGAGCCAGCGAAGCGCGCAAATAAATAACTATAGCCACTAAGATGGGCAGATAATGGGTACTGGATGCCAGCAGCAAGAAAACATCTTGGCACGGCTGTCGGTCTGGTCCATTTGAGTTCAGCCTGCTGTCAGCAGCAGATGTTGCTAGGAAACTGCTAGAGACGGTTGGTTTCCGTTTATTAGAGTGATGGAATGTTGGGGGGGGGGGCTGTTAGCTACCAAGTGTGTATGCTGTGGAACAGCTGAAAGTGAGTGTCTATAGGATACTTGTGTTGCGTGGATGTATGTGTGTTGTGTGCTTGTGCTGGGTGTGTGTGTGTGTGTATGTTGAGTGTGTGTATGTTGGAGGTGTGTGCTTGTGTTGTGTGTCGTGTATGTGGTGTGCATGTGTGCGTATGTGTGTCCATTGCTGCTGATTATGTAAAGCTCTGCAGTGTCTGAATATCTTTAGCTGTTTTGGGGGGTCGGGGGGGGGGGATGAGGGCCCTGGCAGGGGGGTGTGAGACCTGGACCACTGGAGGAGGGGAGGGGGAGGGGGAGGGGGAGGGGGGGGGGCACTCAGAGGTCTCCTGTCATCTCCTCCTCCTGTATCTGTTTACTTACAGTTGTGTGTGTGTGTGTGTGTGTGTGTGAGAGAGGGTGTGTACTAGTATGTGTCTGTATGTTTGTGTATCGGTATATATCTGTGTGTAAGTCTGTTTGTGTGTGTGTGTACAGTGTAACGTGTGTGAGTGTGTGGAGGGTACTGCATTGACGTATTTATTCGACAGAAGGGGGTTGTTTGCCTTGGCCACACTCGTCCTCTCCTCTCAGTGTTTCCCTCCCTCTCTCTCTCCCTCCCTCCCTCTCTCTGAGAGACCGCAGGGCTGCTGGGCTCTTCCTGCAGTCCGTGACGTCAGGGGGAGACCCCGTTATGTAAGAGCTGGTGGGGATAGCCCCGCCCTGGGCTCGTGCTGCGGGGGGGGGGATCCTCTCCTCCCTGCTTCAGTTTAAGCTTCAGCTTAATCCTCAGCAGCCCGCCAGCGACGGAGTCCTCGTTCTGCCCTGAAGCTTTCAGCACAGACTGCAGCAGTGATGGAGTGGGAGGAGTCAGTGCCAGAGTGGGAGGAGTCTGTGCCAGAGTGGGAGGAGTCAGTTGGTGGAGTAGGCCAGAGTTGGTGATTGAGTGGGAGGAGAAGACGGCGATAAACTGGTAGCGGTCTGTGACAGAGTGGGAGTGGTCAGTGATAGAGTGGGAGGAGTCAGGGATAGAGTGGAAGGCGTCTCACTGGGGGCACACATCTGGGATATATCTCCTTGGCCTGGGGTGGCTGTGCGGGTTACTGGAGAGAATGTGTGTGTGTGTGTGTATGTGTGTACATGCATGTGCGCATGTGTGATAAGGTTTGTGTTTGTGCGTGTGTGTGAGAGAGAAATGGTGTGTGCATGTGTGTGTACATAAACACACATGTGCATTCCTGCTTTCATACAGCATATGACTTTATGTATATGTTCCACAGCCTATGACCGGAAACGCCTTTTCTCAAAACCAGAGTGGTCTCCTGAGCACGGTATACAAAATATGCAGTTCTGAAACATGCAGCAGTTCCGCCACCAGGGGGAGCCATTAGACCAGGAAAGGCATGGCCCCGTCTGCTGGCTGTGAGGAGGGAAGAAGAGTGCAGGGGTGGGGGGGGGTTCACAGTGGGGGGTTACGTGCAGGGTGGTGTTGGGGTGGGGTGGGGGGGTTCATGGGGTTATTATTGTGGTGGGGTGGTTGTTTGAAGCAGGGAGCTATTGGTTCTCTGCTACTATTTCTCTGCTCTGTTTTAAAAGCTCATGAGACAGACTGCAGTCCCCTCCCTGGGTAAGGACACACCTGTTGCACAGAGACAGGGTTCCAGCTAAGTTCTGGATGGTGGTGCGTGTGCTCATATGTGAGTGTGTTAGTGTCTGTGGTTGCTGGGTTTGTGGGATTGTGCTTGCTTGTGTGTATATTTATGTGTGTGTGTGTGTGTGTGTTTGTGGGCATGTGTGTATGTAGGTTCTGGGCAGTAGAAATTCTCTGGTGAGGACGGGGTGTTACTGAGTGGACCGGGTGAGCGATCCGTGACAGGACCGGGTCACACCACACCTGTCTGACCCATAATGCAGCTGCATGCTCACCTGGTTACCATGGAAACAATTGATACTTAAAAAATAAAAAAAACCCCAGAAAGGTGTTAAACTTGGTTTTAAACTTTTAATAAAAGATGGGGAAATGATTCCTCCCCCGTCCCACGCCCAGTCCTCCCCCATCCCACACACAGACCTCCCCCATCCCAAACACAGTCCTCCCCCACCCCAAACACAGACCTCCCCCATCCCAAACACAGACCTCCCCCATCCCAAACACAGACCTCCCCCATCCCAAACACAGACCTCCCCCATCCCAAACACAGACCTCCCCCATCCCAAACACAGTCCTCCCCCATCCCAAACACAGACCTCCCCCATCCCACACACAGACCTCCCCCATCCCACACACAGACCTCCCCCATCCCAAACACAGTCCTCCCCCACCCCAAACACAGTCCTCCCCCATCCCCGTCGTAAAGCACGGGACAGGTCCCCTCACCTCGCAGTGTCATCGCCAGTTAACCTGGCTCTTTTCTTTTCTTCCCCCTCTCCACCTCTCTCTTTCGCTTTTTCTCTCGCTCTCTGGCATGTTCCGCTCGTTTCTGTGCAGACGCGCGAGGTTGCGGGTCTCCATGGCAACGCGGCTGTTCCTTGGCCTCTCGTCTCCGCCACAATGCGACCGATTACCGCCGTTCCCCGGTTACGACCGGAGGGGGGGGGGGGGGTCGAGTCGAGCAGTGACATCTGCCCCCTCGACCCCCCCAGCCCCCCCCCAGCCCTCCCATTGCACAGCGAGCTGCAGACTTCCTGTTGTTCAGGCTCTGCAACTTCCAACAGCCAGCCTTCGAGCCCAAAATACCTTCTGCGACCCCCCCCCCCCCCCACCATCACCAACCCCACCACCCCCCCATAAATCTATGAGTCTCTCAGACGCTGTTTTCACAGCCGGAAGCCACCCACTCTCTCTCTCTCTCTCTCTCTCTCTCTCTGCGACGCACACGTCTTTCTTAATATTCGCGCTCTTTCAGAAAAAAAATAAAAGATTCTGACCTTTTACCCGGCCTGGGCTGCGGAGCGAGGGAGAGATGGACGGATGTGCAGAGAAAAAGGGATGGAGTGGGCGGAGAGAAGGAAGGGGAGAGGAGGAGAGGACGGAGGGGAGGGGATAAGGTCGACCCTTTCAGGCCTGTGCTGAACACAGTGCTGTCAGGGCCTGCCGCTCCAGTGCCGATGTTAAAACACTAGCTGTGTGAACTCTGCCACGGGGACACCTGTTCTGCTGTCACTGTGTCCCCCACGCCCCCCCCCCCCCCCCCCCCGCCGTGCCTTTCACCCTGACCCCCTCCTCACACACGCGCGCACACACACACCACACACCCACACCCACACACACACACACACACACACGCACGCGCGCACACAAGAGCGCACGCACACACACACACACACACACACACACACACACGAGCGCGCGCACACACACGCGCACACACACGAGTGCAGGGTTCCCTTGTCTCACGCAGACACGCTGCACGCTCGCTGGTCGGTTGCTCTCTCGGGCTGGCCGCTCTCTCTCGGGCTGGCCGCTCTCTCTCGGGCTGGCCGCTCTCTGGCTGGCTGCTCTCTCAGGCTGGGCGCTCTCTCGGGCTGGCTGCTCTCTCGGGCTGGCCGCTCTCTCTGGCTGGCTGCTCTCTCGGGCTGGCCGCTCTCCAGGGTGCTGAAGGGACTTTCGCTCCGGGCCCGTTTCCACTGCTGTTGGGCGCGAGCGTCTATTTTTAACTCCGCCTCTTCGTTTATTAATGACCGGCTGTTCCGAGCGACCTGGAGTTTAATGTTTGATGTGCGATGACAACATCGGTCACTGGGGATCCTCTCTCTCTCTCTCTCTCTCTCTCTCTCTCTCTCTCTCTCGTTTACGTAACTCAAATCAAAAAAGTGGGTTATTCTTTCCCTCTCAGGACACTTTGGAAACTCTCCTGCTTTGCTGTTTGCCCTTTGGAACGGTCCCTGTTGATGACTGGCTCACATTTGAAAACAACAGACGCACATTTTAGGCTTGAAGCCTGTTTAAGTGCAGCGTTTTCCATTTCTCAGGCAGGTGATAGTTTTTCAGATGCGCGAATGGTGCACCTGTGGTGGAGCCATTAATGTAGACCCTGCTGACCTCTCGTCACTTGGTGTAGTGCTAGTTTCTTGTGGCTGCTCAAACTGAAGCCTTGCTGTCTCTCTCTCTCGCACACGCACACAAGCGTGTGCTCACGGGTGCGTGAGTGACGCTGCCGTGTTCCGACCGTTGCCCCTCGTCCCGCAGCGATGGCCTCCCGCGTGGAGCCCGCTGAGTCACGGAGACACGGAGAGACTCTGAGACGGACCGCGCTGAGCTGAGCTGAGCTGGCAGAGCCCGGCGTCACACGCAGGGAATCACTGACAGGCCAGCACACGCAAAGCATTATGGGTAGAGCATCACAGACTGGGCAGCACACCCAAAGCATTATGGGAAGAGCATCGCAGACTGGGCAGCACATGCAAAGCATTATGGGTAGAGCATCACAGACTGGGCAGCACACCCAAAGCATTATGGGTAGAGCATCACAGACTGGGCAGCACACCCAAAGCATTATGGGAAGAGCATCGCAGACTGGGCAGCACACCCAAAGCATTATGGGAAGAGCATCGCAGACTGGGCAGCACACCCAAAGCATTATGGGTAGAGTATTGCAGACTGGGCACCACACGCAAAGCATTATGGGTAGAGCATCACAGACAGGGCGTCACGAGCAAAGCATTATGGGAAGAGCATCACAGACTGGGCATCATGTGCAAAGCATTATGGGTAGAGCATCACAGAATCAGGGTATCGTGAAGAGAGCAGGGAATTATGGGAGTATCACAGATGGCACTGGGCACTGAAAAGCAGGCAGAGTGGCAGCTGCCCCCCCCCCCCCCCCCCCCCCATCAATTATACAAACAGCCCAGGTACAGGGGCATACCTGTGCTGGAGGAAGAGTTGGCATCACGGCCTGGAGCAGCTGTAGCTAATAAAGCTTGAAAAGGCGACGGCGTTCATACAGGGAGGGGGGGAATGACTGAGGAGTGGCGGTTGTTGGAAATTTATTAGCATCAGATTACTGACGTTCTGTTTATGCAGCACATTTATGAGCCTGTTCTATAATTCAGAGTGTCTGCAGGGGGGGGGGGTGGGGGGGGGCGTTGATAGACTACTGCTGACAGAGGGTGGAATGGAGAGGGGTTTCCCCAGAAAAGCACAGACTAATTAAAACACACACACACACACAAATATCACAAAGCATTATGGGAAGAGCATCACTCCCTCACTCACACAGACAGTGCGTGACACGGCTGCTGTTTACTGTGTGTTCTGATGTGAGACTGCTTCCTGTGTTCCCCGGCCTTGCAGCTGTCATCGGGGGGGGGGGGGGGGGGAGGCCCTTTGTACACCTCCCTCCATGTCCTTTGTTTGCTTTTATAATTGAGGCGATGGTGACTGGGATAGCCCGCTAGCTATTCTCCGCTCCACGGCACCACCGACGTCACAACCCCCCCCCCCACCCACCCAAAAAGGACCTATGTGCCAAACTGAACCCCTCTACACAAAAAACCTCAAATCGGTGAAACTGTTGAGTGCTGTAAAGTTTGAATTACTCAGTTCCAGCTGACATCGTTTGTTTTGTTTTTGTCCTGCTGAAATAACTTTTCAAACCCTAAAAAATACCATGACTGTGTGGCCTGTCTACTAAATTGAGGGACTATTCCATCAAAAAACAACTTACAGTTGAATAATACAGGGTCCGAAACAGCAAAATAATATGGTATAGGCAATCTTGCAAAACCAAAATAACAGTGCAGTGCTTGTTTCTGTAAATACGTACACATTCATAAATATGTTTAGACTGGGCAGTCTTGACTGGATGGGCATTTTGTAGGGGGTGCTAAGCTGCTTCTTTGGTGATTGATCTTGGATTTGATTTTATTATTTTTTTAAAATCCAGACATCTGTGAGTCCTGTGTGAAATTGTGAAGTCAGTCCCCAGGCCCCAGATCTCTCTGTCTGCGTCCCAGACATCAGCATCGTTTGGTGTTTTCTAACTTCTCTCTGGAGGACCGCATTATGGCTTGATAATTAACCGCAGAGGTTCTGTCCTCTGGAGCAGAAGCAGAGGTGGAAGACGGGTCTTTGTTGTGGGAGAAACCGCACTCCTCCTCTGTTTGCGTCCGTGAACCTGTTACGTGATGATTCAGGAGTTTGAGCCGTGATTCGCTCAAATGGAAATGCCTTCCGTCGGCTCACCGGGTGACCGTATACGATGGGCCTGACAGGAAACACGCGTGTGACCTCTGACCCGGAAGTGCACCCTGCAAGCCGAGCGTGCGTTTCGGTGACGCGCTGGAATGGTTGCCGCGGTGAGGACGGCCTGTGCCTGGCTGAGAGGGCGGGGTCCCTGGAGCTGACTGTAAGAGGAAACCCCCCCCCCCCCCTCGCCCCTGCGTCCCCCCCCCCCCATCCCAGCCAGGCAGTCTGCAGGAGCTGGAATTAGAGTAGGAGGCAGCAGTATCTCCCCTGTTTCAGTCCAGCTGGCAGTGTGGGGGCGGGACAGCCGAGGAACCCCCCCCCCCCCCCCCAGCACTGCCCTCCCTCCTGCTCTTTCCCACCCACTCTGGGCACCAAAGCACACAAACGCACTCCACTCGCTTCCTTCTCAGAGCCCTCTCTCTCTCTCTCTCTCTCTCTCTCTCTCTGCCTCTCTTTATTAGTTCTACACCTCTGTTCTTCCTCATCCGCTCTCTCCTCTGTGTTCCCAGGGACGGCCATTACCCCTGGGTGAAGGTAAATGCCATAGATTGAAGCTCAAAGCATTACTAGCCGCTTACCGTCTGAGGCTAACATATTGAGGCTAACATATTGAGGCTGTGCTCCGTTGAGTAACCGCGTCAGAAATGATTTCATGGGGACGTGTATCCTTTCATTTCTGGGTGTAGAGTTCAGCCTTGTGCCATTCCTGTGTGCGTTTGTGTGAGTGTGTGTGTGTGTGTGTGGGTGCGTGTGCTTCTGTTCGTGTGTGTGTGTATATGTATGTGTACATGTGTATGTGCATACGTGCGTTTGTGTGTGTGAGTGAGCGTGTGTGGGTGCGTGTGCTTCTGTTTGTGTGTGTGTGTGTGTGTGTGTGTGTATATATGTGCCTGCGTGCGTGCGTTTGTGTGTGTGAGTGAGCGTGTGTCTGTGTGTGTGTGTGTGTGTGCGTGAGCGTGTGCTTCTGTTCGTGTGTGTATGTGTACATGTGTATGTGCATACGTGCGTTTGTGTGTGTGAGTGAGCGTGTGGGTGCGTGTGCTTCTGTTCGTGTGTGTGTGTGTGTGTGTATGTGTACATGTGTATGTGCATATGTGCGTTTGTGTGTGTGAGTGAGCGTGTGGGTGCGTGTGCTTCTGTGTGTGTGTGTATGTGTACATGTGTATGTGCATACGTGCGTTTGTGTGTGTGAGTGAGCGTGTGGGTGCGTGTGCTTCTGTTCGTGTGTGTGTGTGTGTGTGTGTGTGTGTACATGTGTATGTGCATACGTGCGTTTGTGTGTGTGAGTGAGCGTGTGGGTGCGTGTGCTTCTGTTCGTGTGTGTGTGTGTGTGTGTGTGTGTGTGTATGTGTACATGTGTATGTGCATACGTGCGTTTGTGTGTGTGAGTGAGCGTGTGGGTGCGTGTGCTTCTGTTCGTGTGTGTGTGTGTGTGTGTGTGTGTACATGTGTATGTGCATACGTGCGTTTGTGTGTGTGAGTGAGCGTGTGGGTGCGTGTGCTTCTGTTCGTGTGTGTGTGTGTGTGTGTGTGTGTGTGTATGTGTACATGTGTATGTGCATACGTGCGTTTGTGTGTGTGAGTGAGCGTGTGGGTGCGTGTGCTTCTGTTCGTGTGTGTGTGTGTGCGTGCGCGTGCGTGTGTATCCTGACAGGCTTTCAGTTTGATCCCCAACTGAGTGCACTTCTACCTCTGTGCTGCAGCCCAGAGAACCTCTGACCCCTGACCTCTGACCCTTACACGGTCGGCCCCAGTCGCTGCACACGTCTGGGTCTTACGTGCCGCTCAAGCATCCGAGCGAACATGCTAGCGGTTCCTGGCGTAATGCGATTAAGAGCAACAGTACGGATCAGGGAGACGGGGGCGGGGGGGGGGCAGATTTACTTTCCTAATGTCGCGAACAGCGCAGCGCTAGCGGTAATGACAATGCTAACCGCGGTCTTATCCGCGCGCTGTGACAGGAAGTGACAGCGGCTCGGAGAGGAGAGACAGGCGGGCACTCCG
>NC_049203.1:2017069-2054569 GCF_013347855.1 Anguilla anguilla
TCATTGAAGAGAGAAAGAGAGAGAGAGATAAAAAAGAAAAGAAAATGAGAGGGGGGGAAGACCAACGCCTCCGTGAGCAGCCCAGGGCTCTACTGCTACACAAACTCCGGCTGCTACACAAACTCCAGCTGCTACACAAACTCCGACTGCTACACACACTCCGACTGCTACACACACTCCGACTGCTACACAAACTCCGGCTGCTACACACACTCCAGCTGCTACACACACTCCGGCTGCTACACACACTCCAGCTGTTACACACACTCCGACTGCTACACACACTCCGACTGCTACACACACTCCAGCTGCTACACACACTATGACTGTTACACAAACTCTGAATGCTACACAAACTCCGGCTGCTACACAAACTCCGGCTGCTACACACACTCCGGTATTCCGGACGTGGGCAGGTAGGGGAGAGACGGAGAGGGAAGCGGAGGGGGGGGTGGCAGGGGGAGCCAAACTACACCAGGCCGGTGTCGATGAGAGTGGCACAGACAGGAGTCAGGCACAGACGGGTGAGACAGGTGAGACAGGCACAGACAGAGGAGACAGGCACAGACAGGTGAGTCAGGCACAGGCAGAGGAGACAGGCACAGACAGGTGACACGGGTGAGGAAATGCACCCCCCACCTGCCTGTGCTTCTACCTGCAGCCCCCTCCGTACAGCCTCTATGCCTGACAGCGTGTCGATTCCCGACCTGCTTCATTCTGCGACGATCTGTCACACTGAGGCAACTGTACATTTTTATGTTTCTCATGGTCTATTTCTAGTTCTCTTGTTGCATGCATTGCTATGTTAGCATATTAGTAATATATATTTAAATGCATGCACCATTGTATGTTGTAATAGGAGCAGCCTCTGGGCTACACTAGACCCCAACAGTGCCCTCTCATTTTGGGCTAATGGCCACAGTCAGCACTGGCACGGTCGCGGAATTCGAAACACCTGACCACAGAGTGCCAACTGCGCACATCGATCAGTGCCTTAACGAGGTGAGCCACTCAGCAGCCCCTTAGTGCTGCTTTTTTTTTTTTTTGCAGGAAATGGACTGAGCTCCAGAGCCTGCAGCTGTGACGGACACGCGGGCAGCTGACACCGCGCATCGCGAGCGCAGTCATCCAGGATCCCGCGGCTCTGTCATAGAACCTCCAGCGCGGCTGTCAGCGCGCTCCCCTGACGCTCCGCTGCCGCTCCGCTGCCGCTCTGCTGCCGGCGCTTCTGCCCCCTTATTAGTTTTTGCGGCGGATTTATGTGCCTTTTTTTTGTCACCCGTTCTCATATCCCCCCCCCCCCCCTCCCCCCCCGTACGTGTGACGGTGAGCGGCCTTTGGTCTCCACCGCGGGGCTGCTTTTTGCGAGCAAATTTCGGGGAATGCGGGGGAAAAATGATCAAAAACGCGGAAGCTCTGAGCTTGTCAGGTTTTCTTACCTTCGCGTGCCGAAGAGTTTTCATTAAAAGAAAATCATCATCATCTTCGGCGTCGGGCTCTGGCAGACCCCGCACGCCTCCCCCTGCCCTCCCGCTCCCCCCCCCCCCCCCCCCCGGCTCGGAACACAAGCGGTGCTGTGTAAATGCGACGGGGGGCGCGTTAGATACCATTTACAGCGCTGTTGTGTGGCGGTCATTATCTGCTAAGAGGGGCAAAGTGAGGAGTGGGGAGGGGAGGGGGGTGCCCCCAGAATTCCATGGGGTGGAATGGGACTGATTTTGAGATGCTTTGAGGAGGAAGGGGAGTCCACCTCCAATGTAATCGATGTAATGTGCTGTTATGCTTTACGGCTGCATGCTACTTCTCCCAGAGTCAACCTCAGTGTGCAGTCTGTTCTTTTTATTTCCATAACTGAACATGGTTGGTTCTAACTCATTGAAACTTCCATGAAATGGAGGGGGTAGTGTGTGTGTGTGTGTGTGTGTGTGTGTGCACGTGTACGTGTATGTGCATTTGCACGTGCGCACGCACATTTGTGTGTGGGTGTACGTGTGTGTGCATGTGAGTGTGTGTGTCGGGTCGGGGGGAGCAGGTTGAGGTTGGGTTGGAATCGGGGACTCAGCTGGAGAAAAGGGGTTACCCACAATTTTGTATCCAGCAGGACTCCTCCACTGACTCACTGCCCCCCCCCCACCCTCCCCCAGGATGCTCAACGTTCCTCTCATAAATAAAGAAAATAATAAAGTGCAAAAGAATGTTTCCCGCCCCAAGAAAAAGAATACATGGAAATGAATATTTCAGCATTTATATAAGCAAGGAAACGCAATCTATGTTTGATTTTTTTTTAAAGCAACTTGGGATTTCATAACTCAAGGAAAAGGAACATGATGGATTATTCATTCGTTTTTAAAAAAGCAACAAACAAACAAACAAATAAGAGACTGGTGATGAGAGAGACTGACCCCAGCTGTAAACTTTCCTAAAACACAATGGGGGGTGGGGGGGGCAGAGGAAAATTTTTATTTAAATCTCAACCTCTCAAAATCCTGGCTCTGCGTAACCATGGAGAAGAGCCACACTTGGACAGTTTTTGGGTCTGTTTTAGCCTACATTACCTCACCGGTTCATGAGTGACCATCAGTGACGAACTATTTTTTTACTCATGCTTTGCTTTTACTTTGCCTTTTTTGGGCAAATGGCGTTTTTCTCTCTCTGTGACCTAGACGTTGCCGTGGGGACCGGTGACCCTCCCCCGTTCCGTCCTCTAGACGCTGACTCACGTGGACCTGTGACAAGGCTCCGCAGACGCCAGGGCACTCTTCTGGCTCGACCCCGCGACCCTGACGCTGGGTACCCCCTGACCTTTGACCCCGGTCGGAACGACACCTGGAGATATTCGGGGTGCGTATCGCTGTTTGTCGGCACGGCCCTTGGGGACGTGCGCTGTGAGGTGTGTGTGTGTGTGTGTGTGTGTGTGTGTGTGTGCGTGCGTGCGATGCCATATCCCAGCAACCCCATGCTCATCATCACACATCCACACACCCCCGTCTCGGCTGTGACCCCGTCACAAGCCATTTTCTCCCGACAGTGACATCACAAAATCTCTTAAACGCCAATTAAACTCGAAAATGAGAGGAGCTGAGCGTTCGTCGCATTAGTGCAGTCTGAATCTCTGGCGCTCTGTGCCAAAGGCAGTGTCTGCCAGTCTGTTCTCGGATGTTCTTCGTCCTTTTTTTTCCCATCTGATATCGCATCGGAGGTTTAGTTGCAGCCATTGTGTCAGTCTGCATGTTTTAGTGGTTTAATATGCTTCAGATGTGGTTTTGTCGTAATTCCCAAAGTGTTGAACACGATGAACATTCAGCAGACGCTCTTATCCAGAGTGCTTTACACAGCTTATATTCATTTACATATAATGCACTCATACGGCTGGATATTTACTGAAGCAATTCAGTTAAGAACCTTGCTCAAGGCTTACAGTGACAGCTGGGATTCAAACTCGCAACCTCTGAATTAGAAGCACAGTTCCCTAAACAACGTACGCTCACTCATCTTGGCTTACCTGCCTCGGTGTCCCCAGGTAGGACAGGTAGCATGACAGCTGGATTTATGCTCCTAGTGTAAATTTGAGACATTCAGGACTGTGGAATGCGAATGGGCCAGGTGTGTATGGAACATTGTCGGTGATTGGTTCTAGGTGTGTGCTGGCCAACACCTCTCTAAAAATATGACTGTAAGGAAGAAAACAAACAGCACACTGGAACAGTGCATTTAAAAATGTTTATATATATATATGCAGGGTGAAATTTGTGAAAAAATAAGTGTGTGCTGTTTTTGGACTGCTGTTTTATTCAATGAAACCGTCTCTTCTGAACCTGGGTGGTTAAGCTGTGCCTAGTTAGTTAGCTTTTAATTAGCCAGACTGAAACTAATACAAATTATAAAGCCATCATTTTGTTCATTCATGCAAATACGCGTATGCACATACAGTGTGCCCAAGTAAGCCTTCAGGCTTGAGTGATGAAAGAGAGTATTTGGTCTTTGAGCATGTCAATTTGAACCTCGCTCCATTACCAGTTTAAAGCCACACTCACACACACACGCACACACTCACACACACACACACACACACACACACACTCACACACTCACACACACACGTGTTTGAATCCGCGCAGAACCCCCCCAGCATTAGCCCATTCAGGCCCTGAAAGCGTTTGCTGGGGTGAATAATGAGCCAGGCCGGGCTGTGGCGTGCGCCGCTTACTGTAAATGCGTTTAGCTCCCTAATCAGCGCTCTTGTGTGTCAGCGATACTCTGAGGCTATTTTAACACCCCTCTTTATTTATTCCACATCGGTGTCATTAGTGAGAGTGTAGCCTGTGTGTGTAAGCAGTGTTCCTGTGAGAGCTGTGTGTGTGTGTGTGTGTGTGTGTGTGCGTGTGTGTGTGTGTGTGAGGAATTAGGATTAGCTATCATTATCATAATATTAACAGACACTGGCAGATCACGTTTTCATTCTGATTGGTTACTCAGAAACAACAGGAAGATGATTGTGAGAAAGCGCTTATTTGTATTGAATTTACTCTGAAGGGGCTGCTGGTAAAGATGCCTGTCAGTCAATATTCTGGTGTGAATTCCAAACGTACTGTGCACTGTCAGAGAACAAGCTGTGATTATTTAGTGACCATGAGCTAGAGATCTTCAGTGCTTCACCCCTCAATCACTGACTGTTAATCCTGAATCATTTGCCATGGAACAGGGGCATGGAATCATTTAGAACACCAACACCTTATGGAAGAAATGTGGAAACTATTTTTTTTTCAAACCAATGTGTTCTGTTTGCGATATATGGAAGAATTTTTACACAAATGCTGAGGCAACACGTCGGTCTGTAAACATCCGCTTATATATATAGCATCAGCTGACAACGGGTACCAGCCATGCTATGTACCCCCTCGCCAAAAGTTTTCCCGATTTTGAGAGGACAAAGTTTTTTTTTTTTGCGCGTCTTGTCGGAGCTGTTCGAGCTCTCTCCTGTTTGCAGGAATCTCTCTCTCTCCACGCCGGCGCACAGACCTGCGTAAATAAAACAAATTCGTAAAGAAGACGGATATTAAACAAATTTGCCTCTCTGAGCCCGTGCCCGTGGGCTTGGCTCCAGGCTGCGGAGTCGGTGACAGGGGAGAAGAAAGAGAGAAACGAGAGGAGAGACGAGTAGGGACCCCATCACGCCATCATCACACGACTAGTCAGAACCGCTCCTTCTTTTTATCCCTCTCTCTCTCTCTCCCTCCCTCCCTCCATCCGCCTTCATCAGACAGCCGTGTGAGGGAGGAAAAGGCAGTGACATCACATCCCCCTCAACTCGTCTTCTGAGAGACGCGCAGCAAGTTGCTCCGGCTTCCAGAAGTTTCTTCTCTCTTCTCAAAGTAGGTTATGAGTGTTTGGAGGGGCCTCCGAGAGAGGAGGAGGAGGAGGAGGAAGAGAAGGGAGAAGACTTCCTGGCTAACACGTAGCGTCCTCACAATGCTGCTGAGATGTGGTGCCAGTGTTATCACGTCGACAGGACGTTTCCGTGACGACGTGAGGACATTTTGTGTTTGCTGGGTCGCGACTGGGGGCAAGCACGGCTCTGGCCTTTCTGCTGGCCTAGCTAAGATTGTGGACTGGGGGGGGGGGGGGGGGGGGGCGTCTGCTGGAAATAGTGATGGTGGACCCATTTTGTACCCCCCCGGTCTGATGGCACCCTAGTGCCACCACTTATGTCTTCCTATGTGTAGCGGGGGAAGCTCGGCTAGTTCGCTAGCGAAGCACAGTAGGTGCAGTAAAACAACGGTCTCTTAGCGGGTTACCATGACGACACTCGCTGGCAATGCAACCCTCAAATAAAAAAATAACGACATTGCCCTTGGCTAGGGGTGATTTTGCCTATAGCTGACTGGTAACACGTTTGCCTGTGAAATCTTTCTACAAGTATAAGAGGCCCGCGTTCAAATGCCACCTTGGACTTGGCAGATTTTGTTACATGATAAGCCTAGAAGCAGCCTTAAAACTGGGGTGCCTAGTCAGTTCCAATTAACGGGCAGATTTAAGACAGAAGAAAGTTTGAAGGACAATTTACCAAAACGCAAAAAGCAACAAAAAAAATAAAAATAGAGAGAAACAGATGATGAGAGCATTTACATGAAGAGGGAACCAGCAGCACCCTAATCTTACGATAAAACCCAAGGCAGCAGGCGAGAATTCAGCCTTCACTGGACATGCCATGGAACAAAATGGCGCATTCTGACGAGCGGGTTTCTTGGTACTTCTGCAGCTTTAAAAACCTGCTGAGACCAGCTCTGTTTAAGTGTTCATTTTTTGTCATAGGCTTATTTTAAAACACATATTTCAGTTTCTTTTTTTATTTTCAACATTATTATTCAAAGCTGAATCACTGTCTGCTTCATAAATCCTGTGACTCATATCAATTCATATGTTATGATGCGGATGAACAGAAGAAAAAATATCGCTTTTCATAAGCAACATAAAAATATTCCTTCGCATGGTTTGCAAACAACATGCGATGTCACAGACGGGAAAATACTCAGTAACTGGAGAAGTTTATTTTTGAATTTCAATATTTTTGCATATTTTTGATAAAATATGGCAGAATTCATTTTGCAACAAAATTACAAAGCTGGTTATATAACAGTCTACATGTGCAAGAAACTGTGTCTCGACAATCACCATGGCAACTTTCTAATTTCCTTCAGATCTTTGAACAAAAGAGTGAACAAAAAAAAGAATGAACTTGAAAAAAGAAATTACCTGTAATTTCAGAGTATGTTTTTTGGTTATAATTAAAGAAAAATAAAATCTACTTTTATAGGAACGTGTCACACCTGCTGTGATAAATTGTCTTGTGGTTATTGTTGATAATTAGACACACGATGCAGCTTTGATTATGGTGCTATTGTGGAACTACAGTAGTTCTTTACTGGAGTCCTTTTTGGGTAGCAGGCATTCGATAAAAGTCCAGATCTGCGCTTTTAAGTGCTAAACTCGCAAAATTGTCTCAGACCTGGGTTTTTGCTTTTATATAAAAAATTTTTTTTTTTTCACTCCACACTATGAAGTTTTCTTTTTTAAAACTCTGTCGGTGTTTTCCTCTGTTCCGGTGTTTTCCCCTTTGATGTCTCCCGATTATTTGGTCCCCCTCAGGTGGAGGATGCTGGACACAAACTTCCTGGACTCTCGTAAGAGCAAGTAAACCTCTTTCATGAAATGAAATGTCCTTTGTGATCTCGGGGGCATGAATGAATCCTGCATAAATATAAATATTATAAAAGACCAATAAGAACAAATATAAATGTTCCATAAAAATTTATTGTAAAATGAAATATTCAATACCTATATTGTTGATCACCAAGGAAAGTAAGAGGTGGCAGTAAGGGGTGGTTGAAGCGATTCCATGTACCAGCCTTCTTAAAAGAATCCCTTTTAAAAGAACTTCTCGGGAGCGAATCGTGCAGTAGACATGATTGCATTGTAATCTTGTGCGAGAAAAAAAGCCAGAGAAACAACAGGAAATGTGCTCGTTAATTGTAGTTTTCAAAAGCCATAATTGCCTTAAATTCCCTGCAATTAATCAGCAATCGCGGCAGAGAGAGCTTTTCATAGCTCCGGTCCTGACGTGAGGAGCTTTTCAAAACGGAGAAAATAAATATAGATGAAAAAGGGAGGGGGGGGGGAGAGGGGGGAGCTTCCCACCCCCCCCCCCCCCCCCACACACCGCTGTCCTCCATTTAGTGCGTCTTTAACGGACTGGGAAGTTGAAACGCGGGACGTTTGTTTGTCTTTTCCGCGCGGCGCTGCCAGCCTTGCGCCAGCCGCGATGCCCAGAATAAAACACCCCCTCGGGGCGCACTGGCACAGGCAGGGTACTCTATTCGCGCGGGGCGGGGCAGGGCATTTTTTGGGCTATAAATAGGATCCCCATACCTGCGATTCCGTAGGGGTATCTGTATTTTGGGGGTATACTGAAGGTGTTTCCCCCCCACTCCCCCTTTTTCCACAACAACAGGTGGAGAACACCTGTTAGGCGGGCCCCTCCCCCACACACCCCCGTGCGGTGCGTTGGCGTTTGGTCAGAGTCTCCTTCAGCAGCAGATGCTGGATAATTGCGTCTAAAGGGAGCGCTGTACCCCATCTGCCAGCGTGTGGCGCCAGGGGACAGAAACAGCCCCCCCTCCCATCCCCCCACCAGCCAGAGCGGTCCCAGCTTCCTTCTCCTCTTCTTTCCCCCCCCCGTTTTTCCCCCACTTGTTGCTGTGATTAGCGCCTCTTTCAGGGAGGGGCGATTCGGGGGCAGGGGGTCCCGCGGGGGAATCGGGGATCCTGTCGCTCATCAAAGCGTTGGCGCTTGGAGGCTTCGCGCGAGGCGGCCTGTTCTGCGTCGAGCTCCGTCGCCACGGTTTCCCCCGACGCTCCGTCGCCACGGTTTCCCCCTGACGCACGCCGCGCGGTTTTAACGCCCGATTTAGACACCGCTCTGAGCGTCCGACTGATGCGCGACTCGAAGCGAGGGATTCTGGGGCATGGCTGAGGTTTCTGGGCCTGTTTCATGGTCCCTGGAGTCCATTAAAAAACTCAATCGCATATAAAACACATGCAAATCAATGCAGGTTATATCAATGCATGTAAATACAAAGATACAACATGCGGAATAGGCTATATTTTTTTTGCAGAAAGGTAAAAAGGATTATTTTTCCCATTGATGTGCGGCTGATGTAATTTCATAGTTACAGGGCTCCTGTGTACTGTAACTCACACGGCTTATAGCAGTGGTGAGATTGGGTAGCTCGGTGTGTGGCAGAGCGCAGGACCAGGGGAAATATGGGAAGCGAATGCGCTGTATTGATGTTGGACGGCCCCCCCCGTGTTCGGACACAGCTGCTGAATAAACGCGGAGGTCGTCACGGAAACCCACGCTGAGCGAATGAAACGGAAGAGCCCTGCGTGGGCCGATCGGCCTGGCGGCTCCGACCTCGGGTCAGACAAAAGTTTTTTTTATTTGTGTGAAAGTTGCGCTGGGTTCAGCTGAGCGTACTGTAGCTCTGATTGGTTCGGCTGAGCGTACTGTAGCTCTGACCCGGTGGTTCTGCTGAGCGTACTGTAGCTCTGACCCGATGGTTCTGCTGAGCGTACTGTAGCTCTGACCCGATGGTTCTGCTGAGCGTACTGTAGCTCTGGCCCGGGCTGCCCGATGGTGTGAGAGTTTGTGCGCGTGTGTCTGTATATGTGTGCATGCGTGTGTGCGACTGTGTATGTACATGCGTGTGACTGCGTATTTGCGTGCGCGCGCATGTGTGTGTGTACATGCGCTTCTCCTCTGTGCCGTGTGTGTGTGTGTGTGTGCCTCTGTCGCACGGAAAGCTCATCTCATCAGTTTTACTAATTGGAGAATCCCTCCCACTCACAGAGCAATCAGGAGACACCCCCCCCCCCCAGTCTGTGTGCTCCTGCTATTGCCCCCTTCCCGCTCTCATTAAGGAGTGGCAGACCAGTTAAAACACCCCCCCCCTCTACCCCCACCCCCGCCAACCCCATTACCTCTCGCCCAGCACCCTTAATTGGGCTTTTAATTTCTCCCGTGCACCAGCAGTCATTTATGTGCTTTTATTCTGACGCTGCAGCTGAGGAGGTGTCTCGCTGAGACCTGACCACTCGAGGATCTTTTTAATCAAACGCGGCGGCCTATCGCACGGCTCCCCCATGACCCCCCCCATACCCCCCCATCTCCTCCCAGCTCGTCTCCGGCAGTTAGGGTGACGCAGGGAGGTCCAGCCCGGCTCCCCCCCCACCCCATACCCCCCAATCTCCTCCCAGCCCGGCGCTCTCCAGCGCGTCTCACCTTCCCGTTAATTATTGAGGGGATCGCGGAGCCTCAGAGTCTCTGTCGGGGAAGCAGAGGCGCGTGCGGTGTGGGGTTCAGTAACGCCTGCTGTCTTAGGCTGCCCCCCCCCCCCCGCACTCTTATTCTCAATCCTGACGCGAGAGTGGAGTAGAGCAGGCGCGGGAGAGATATAACAGCGGCCCTGTCCTGCTATGCTACAAACTATTTTTAAATAAAAGACTCTTTCATTCGATTAAATCTGTTTCTGTCAAAATACTTATGGACTGTACTTTGTCCTCGAAACCGTTTGCTACTCAAAGCCCTACATTCTCAGTCTTCACTCTTGTGTTTACTGTGGTGCTGAAGTTTATGGTGCAGTTTTTTTTACGCACAGCATGTGCTGGTTATGTAAGTTATGCGTTTAAAGTTATGCATTATGAGCTGTGGCCCTGATGCCTGTGTTAGCACTAGCTCTTTAGCATGACCCTTTATGTGTGCTCTTACGTAAGTCTCTCTGGATAAGGCTGTCTGCTAAATGGTGTGGACGTGGTGTGAATGAACACAAGTGCTGTCTTTTACTAAAGCATGCAAAGAATTGTAGGAGCGTACACGGTTGCGCATATACATGCGCGCACACACACGCACACACACACACACACACACACATTTTTCAGCTGTCTGAGATGACAGTTCTGATTTGTGCTGATAACTCTGCTCATCCCGCATGGCTGGCGGCATGCATGACTGAGTCGTGTGTAAATCCCGTCTCTCAGTTTAACATGGCAGAAAAGATGAGCCGCTGAGTCTCATCAGTCTGAGCTCAGATTGGTTCAGATTGGGTCCCGTTGCTGTTTGCTGTAATTTACCTGATTTGGACCAAACTTACCTTTTTCCCACAATGCCCTGAGTGACCGGTGTTTTCAGGAGCTCCTGTGTATATTAGCATTCCATTTTGCGGTGCACACACACACACACACACGCAGTCACGCGCACACACGCACACATAGACGCACACACACACACACCGCTATCAGGACGGAGTGTAGCACAGTGGGTAAGGAACAGGATTTGTAACCGAAAGGTCTCAGGTTCGATTCCCGGGTAGGACACTGCCGTTGTACCCTTGAGCAAGGTACTTAACCGAAATTGCTTCAGTATATATCCAGCTGTATAAATGGATACAATGTAAAATGCTATGTAAAAAGTTGTGTAAGTCGCTCTGGATAAGAGCGTCTGCTAAATGCCAGTAATGTAATGTAATCAGTGTGACACAGCTTCATCTCCACTGAAGTGCTCCATTAGTGCATTGCGGCGTTTGTTATTGTAGTGCAGTTAGAGTTCTTAACGTGCGATGCCCAGAGAGGGGAAGAGTGGCTTAGTTAATTAGCTGCTAATTAGTTATTCTCTCTGAGTCACGGAGTTCCCTTTGTGATTGGCTGAGGCTCCCTTCAGTAGCGCTGTGTGTGAGATGCCAGCTTTCCACTACTGTTGTTTTTGTCCGTTAGCGGCTTTGCAGGACAGCTGTAATGGTGGTGGTCAGCGTGTAGAGTAGTGGGTGTGTTTTATGGTTAGCGTGTAGAGTAGCGGGTGTGTTTTATGGTTAGCGTGTAGAGTAGCGGGTGTGTTTTATGGTTAGCGTGTAGAGTAGCGGGTGTGTTTTATGGTTAGCGTGTAGAGTAGCGGGTGTGTTTTATGGTTAGCATGTAGAGTAGCGGGTGTGTTTTATGGTTAGCGTGTAGAGTAGCGGGTGTGTTTTATGGTCAGCGTGTAGAGTAGCAGGTTTGTCATGTGGTTAGCGTGTAGAGTAGCGGGTTTGTCATGTGGTTAGCATGTAGAGTAGCGGGTGTGTTTTATGGTTAGCGTGTAGAGTAGCGGGTGTGTCATGTGGTTAGCGTGTAGAGTAGCGGGTGTGTCATGTGGTTAGCGTGTAGAGTAGCGGGTGTGTCATGTGGTTAGTGTGTAGAGTAGCGGGTGTGTTTTATGGTTAGTGTGTAGAGTAGCGGGTGTGTTTTATGGTCAGCGTGTAGAGTAGCGGGTGTGTTTTATGGTTAGCGTGTAGAGTAGCGGGTGTGTTTTATGTGGACAGTGTATAGAGTAGCTACTACTACAACTACTACTAGTACAGCTAGTACTACTCGTACTACTACTACTACCGACTACTACTGCTAATAATTTTTATAATATTAATAACATTAAAAATAAATTACATAATGTTTTGTGTGTTGAGCTCTGTAAATGCAGTTCTCATGTCCTTCCCCACTCTGAAAGGATGAAAGGATGAGTCTGTTAACCTCCCGCTGAAGGTTGTTTTCCTTTTCAGCGAAACTGCGACGTGCCGAGAGACGCCTGCGCTGCCCGCTCTCCTCCGTCTCAGACGCGCTCTTTCACACCTCTGTTCTGCGAGCCGTTTCCCGTCTCTCCGTCTGACTCACGGGTGCGAGGAATCTCCACAGAAAGATTTTTTTTTTTTTTTTTTTTAAATAAAAAAAAACGACAGCAGGCAGAAGAAGAGAGAGAGAATTTTCACCATCGCGGAAAGAAAATCAACATTTGCAACATTCTGCGTGTCGGAATTTAGCGGAGGGTCTTAGCCAGGGTGAGCTACACAGCCTGCTGAAGGGAAAAGAACATGATTGGCAGTTCAGAATCTGAGCTAGCACCGTCAGTGGTCGGCAGCCCCAGCAGGCGGCGCGTGATTGGCTGTGGCGTCGCCCAGGGAGGGAGGGATTCGGTTGGGCGGGGCCCAACCCCTGCTGACCGGTCGAGTGCCCCGCGGCTGTGCACAAAGCGGCTTCCCGCTTCCTGTCATGTGACTCATAGTGGGGGGTCGCGGCGGTAAAAGAAGCGCTGGGTCATCAGGCCGGGTTTTGGGCGAGAGAGCGGGGGCTTGTCGGCGCTCTTCCCAAAATGGACGGCGGGGGTTGCAGCACTGAGTGAGCGCAGTCAGTGAATAGGATTGTGGGTATTCAAAACCAGGACCAGAGGGTGGGGGGAAAAGCTTTGTTTTTAAATAAAGCCTAAACAGGGAGGAGACAGAGGATCGCCCAGAAAGAGAAAAGGACAGCTTCTGCGTGAGAGGAGGAGAAGGGGGCGTGGTCAGAATCTCAGGAGTGTTCGATGAGTGTGATCTTCTGATGATGTCATCATCAGGAAATCCCAGATTAATCTGATGCGTCTCCAGCATCCCGTTTTAAAAGCCCTGATTATCGGTGGAAATACTGGGGAGGAAAAGTACAGCCCCCCCCGCCCCCCCCCCCCCACCCCTCCCTGAAAGCCGAACAGGAGTAGAGTCAGGGGACTTCCTCCTTCCACGGCCAGGATAATTGGTGTAATGTAACTCAATAACAGGAGCATCAGTCACGACTGAGAGCCATTTTAACTCTTCAGTCCCATTTGCTTTCTTAATGGAGCTCTCGTGTGTGTGTTTGTGTGTGTGTGTGTGTGAGAGAGAGACAGTGCGTGTGTATGTGACTGTGTGTGCATGCATAGGGGTGCATGCGTGCTTGTGTGTATGTGTGTGATACTGTGTGTGTGTGTGTGTGTGTGTGTGACCGTGTGCATGTGAGTGCATATTGTATCATTACAGAGCCTTTAATTAAGTCATGATACCTGAAAGTAGAGGTGGGACAGATTGTCAGTAATTATCCTGCTATTTCGGTCTCGCACAATGATGCAATCAGAGTCTACGCTTATCCAATTAAAAATGGAATAAATATAAATATAATCAGGATTCTCTTCATATTGTCCGCGGCGGTACCTCAGGCACTTAATGCTCATCATTAAATATGGCCGTCATGGCAACGGCTCCATGGAGCAGGGAGCGCGCCTCCTGCCCGGTGAGATCTCCGGAGTCCACTCCTGCCGCTGTTTTCCGGAATGGAGAGAACTGGCCGAGTGGAGGTGCTGGTGCGGGACTGGAGGTGCCCTTCTGTTCAGAGGAGGGTGCAGTGCTGTTTAGAGGAGGTGATGGAGGTGCAGTGCTGAGGGAGGTGTAATGGTGCTCAGAGGAGTTGAGGGAGGTGCAGTACTGTTCGGAGGGGCTGAGGGAGGTGCAGTACTGTTCGGAGGGGCTGAGGGAGGTGCAGGGATTTTCAGAGGAGCTGATGGAGGTGCAGTACTGTTTGGAGGGGCTGAGGGAGGTGCAGTACTGTTCGGAGGGGCTGAGGGAGGTGCAGTACTGTTCGGAGGAGCTGAGGGAGGTGCAGGGATGTTCAGAGGAGCTGATGGAGGTGCAGTACTGTTCGGAGGGGCTGATGGAGGTGCAGACATGTTCACATGTTCAGCCCGGTTAGGGTGTGGGTAGTACTGTAAAGGAGAGACCTGTTGGGAGTGGTGCTTAATGAGGGTGAGTGGTGGTACAGGCACCCCCCCCCCCCCACCTCCTCCCTCCCTCCCTCCCCAGCTACTGAGGGAAGAAGATCCAGTTTTCCACTCAGCAAAGCACAAGAGACCGCAGCATCTGTGTGTGTGTGTGTGTGTGTGTGTGTGTGTGAGAGTGTGACTGTGTGTGTGTGCTTGTGTGTTTGTGTGTGACTGTGTGTGCGTGTGTGTGTGTGTGACTGTGTATGTGTGTGTGTGACTGTGTGTGTGCTTGTGTGCTTGTGTGTTTGTGCTTGTGTGTGTGTGCGTGTGTGTGTGTGACTGTGTGTGTGTGTTTGTGCATGCACGTATCACCTGGACAGCGTGTTCCAGCACTGACGGCACGCTGGCGCTGTTCTCGTCGCTGCCACGGTGCAGTTCTGCAGCGGGCCTCGCAGTCCAGGCCTGGGGAACAGGAGTCCCCACAAACCACCTCAGCAGTGTGCGTCTCTGACCTGTTCAGGAATATCTCGCTGTACAAGCATAGTCCACAACTTACAGACGGTGCATTTAACGTGTGAAAACAAAGTGTATTTTTCACAAACTGCCTGTGTTCAGCAGTGTGTGTGAGTGAAGTATAGTTTTCTCATACTGTGTGTTTGTTAGTGCAGGATACTGTGCAGGAACAGGCTTGCTGATCCCTGACACCTGGGAGGTAATTTTAGAAGCGAGTCTGCCATCGTGTTCCCCTCAGCCTGCCGTCCTCCTTCAGCCGCAGCTGTAATTCACACCGCGCTGAGCTTCCTGCCTGGGGCATTATGGGTCTAATGTTACCGAATGCAGTGCGATTGATTTGAACGAGGAGCCCCCTTTTTTTCCTGGGGAAGACTGCATCAGTGCCCAGCCGCTGTCTGCCTGCGAGGCGTTAGACAACAGGGGAAGTCACGAGACACGACGCCGTCGCCAGTGGATGTTCGTCTGTCCTGGCTAACGCTGCCTACCGCTGCCTACCGCTCCCTCCCAGAGAAGTGCCTCTGTAACAAGGCGCTGATGCATTGAGCGGGGAAACTTTTGACAGTTTTTTTTATTTTTTTATTTTTTTGTTTATTTGAGTTGCTGTTCCAAAAATGTACTCATGGGATGATGTTCTGTTTTTTTGTTTGTTTTTGGATTTACATTTTATCCAGAGTGACTGATGCAGCTTATGTTTATTATTGATTTTTTTTTTTTTTTTTTTACTTCACTTACAATCTATTTGTACAGCTCGATATTTACTGAAACAACTGAGGCTTAAGCGCCTCGCTCACGGGTGCAATTTGCTGTGCCCCCAACTTTAAGTTGAACCCGCAGCCTCTAAGCCCAGTTTCCTAAGCATGACGTGTGTGACATATCTAAAATATCTGTATGTTGACATTTGACATTGACATACACGCTGTGATGTCATGACGCGTGGCTTCTCAGCGCACCCCGCTCCGCTGTCAGCGCTGCTGTTCTGCCCTCGCCGTCGCCGCCCTGGTGGCCGCAGTGGGGATCGCGTGCGCTGCGGCGCGCTGACGGTTCTCTCCCGGCGAGCTGAGGGTTCACACCTCCTCTCCCGCGTCTGCCACGTCTCGCGGCCTGTCTCCGTTCCCCCGACTCCAGCGGCTTTATTTGGGTCCGCTCCTTCTGCAGAATTAGGATAATGAGAACATTAAGTTTTCACACTCCCACTCTCACTCCCCCCCCCTTTTTTAATGTATGCTGGCAGACACACTATCTAAGCAAGGCTCACCAGGCGTAGTGTGGCGACTATTACATCTCGTTCTGAAGCCGCTCTTGGTATCTGACGCGTGCTGATTATAGATTTCTTCATCTTTTTTTATTTATTTATTTATTTTATTTATTTGATAAATTGTGTCACGGCAGTTCAGATGGATGAACGTTTCGTTTTTCACAACATTAAAGAGAACGCGCATCGTAATCCAATTAACGCGAAAAAAAAGAGAGACTTCTCTGGGGGGGGGGAAATAATGTAACTGAAATAATTTCTGAGTCTGTCAGAGATGATGATGTGTGCAGATTTGAGGATGTATGGGAAAATGTAGCATTTAACGCAGTTAATTTGGGACCCTTTTGATGAGCGATAATGACTGAGAGATTACTGGTTTAAATTACTATATTTTGGATTTTATTTCAGTGCGAGAGAGTTGATGGTGTGACTGGGGAAATGCAATCCTGCTTCTGAAGCTCGCGGGGAAATGAAATTCTGTTTTCAAAGCACAATAAGATAATTAGATGTGAGAATAAACCAATTACTGCTGTTTTAATTCACATTTAGATTAAACCGCATTGTAACGTGTGGATGCCTCAGCGGGGGAACTGTATTTTGTTTTTAAAAAAAAAAGAAAAAAATGCAATTAAAAGTCAGATGTTATTTTTAAATTAAAGAGTATTTTTGTTTTATCTCACGGGAGGGAATGCATGCTGTGCATAATCTTTGCCCACTGTAGAGCACTGTGGAATTTACCTCGCGCTCTGCGATCGATGAATGGCTAAATGGAATTTGACAGGGGGTGTGACTGTTGAGTCCTCAAGCAAACATGGCACCGTCTAAGACACACACTGGCATTGAGACTGAGTCGCGCTGAGGTACCCAGATAAATAACATCGTAATCAAGAGGATACCCCCTTTTCCCATTTTAGAGAGAGGATTTTACTTTACTTTATTTTTTGACATTCCTGATTTAAACTAATAAAAACAAGTACTTATTTTCTTAGCTAGCACCCTTATCTACAGTATCTTGTGTACAATCCCTTTATAAAGCATTTATAAAAAACAAGATGTTCTACTGAATCAATAAGAGGTTAAGTAACTTGCTCAAGGATAAAATAACAGTGTCCAACCTGAGTTTGAAACCTGCAACCTCTCACTAACAAGCCGGGGTCATTAACTGCTACGCTGTATATCCACCCTGATGATTATAATAATAATGATAATGATGATAACAGCTGCATTTTCTGTCTGTCTTGTTAGCGTGGATGTATCCACAGAATGTGGCTCGTCTCCACAGGCATGCTGTGCGATCCTGGGTAAGGCGCATGGACCTGTGGGTAAGCACACACACACACGCACACACACACGCACACACACTTCAGATGACACAGAAAGACATGGTTATCACACCACTCTTGAGTGCAGCATCAAAGAAGCCAGCTCACTGGGGTAGACCTGATTAGGCTTTTTGTAAAATTGCAGCATATTACATTATCTTAATTAATTGGATCCCTCTGCATGTTTTACCCAGAAGTCTTCAGTGTCATTTATTGCCAATTAGGCAAATTAGGTCACAGATTTGATGTTTACCGCCTCCCAATGGCCAAGGACAGCATTGCGCCCAAAGTTCTGAAATAATGGAGTAATGGATTCAGTGGCCTGGAAGGAAGGGATGTTATGAAGTGTGTGATCACTTAAAATCATTTAAAATTCATGAGAAAACTTCCCTGCCCGACGTATCTGAAATGTTTCTAAATGTGACTGGTGTGAGACCAAGAAGGGGCGGCCGTGTGAGATTCAGTATTGAAAAGCAGGTAAAGTCTTTCTCAGTGGGAAGATAAAGAAACGGGGGAAGGTGATTGGCTGGAACTTCCTGGCGGGCCGTCCACATTCAATATGTCCGGCGGAGCACTTTCAACCGCCTGTACTGAAACTTTTTTTTTTTTTTTAAATGTTTTTTTTCTCCTCCCTCTTTTTTTTCCTTCTAATTTGGAATGCCAAAACTGGCTCTCGCTGCAAATCCTTCGAAACGAGTGATGTTTCTGCTGCTTCTTCTCAGGCCGCGGACGACAGTGGGAACTGTGTGATGAAACATCATCTCCCCCCCCCCATCCCCCCCCCCAACCCACCAGGAGACGTTACCCCCAATTATGCATTGCCCTCTGGGCCACTTTCGTAAGTCAAAAGTTTAGCGAGCGTCACGCGTCTGCTTCACAGACCGTTCGGCGAGATCGTTTTAGTAATTGTGGACCTTGTCTAACTGCAAAAAAAAAAAAAAAAAAAAAAATTCTTGCTTTTCATTTTTTTTCAAAGTTAAGGAGGAATCCAAGCCGAAGCTACATTGTGCTCTTCTTTGTGTGAAGGGAACATTCAATTTAGGTTGCAGTCTAATTAGACGTGTCAAGGGCAAGTGTTCACGGTTCTTGAGCGTACGATCCTGGGTGCCTGTATTCTATGGGGTCTTACTGAGATTCGGCGTGCAGTAATTGGCTCACTCATTAAAGTGCAGTTAAGCAGCTCGGATCAGTGCGCACTCGTCTGTGGCGGTGACCGTCCCGGTGGCCCAACGTCCCGGTGGCCCAACGTCCTGGTGCGGGGTGACCCAAACGGGTGAACTTTCCTGCCTCTCTCCTGTCCCCCTTAATTTATTTTGTGTTCATTCTACAAGGAAAAAGTTAGGGTTCAAAATCGTTAATTGGTGCATTTTTAAAATAACATTTTGAATAATTGTGATTAAGGCTGGGGTTTTTGTCCGGGAGGTCGCAGGTGTCACGGATTCTGTGATTTTTGTCCTTTTTTTTTTTTTGGCAGTTCTGTGAATTTTACCCATTTTTTAATATTTCCATTTCTGCAATTTCCTGCTTTTGAGCTTTCTGTGATTTTTTTTGTTGTTGGCAGTTTTAGATGGTGGCTGCCAACCTTAACGTAGCCTGCAGTGCTGTTTGAATAGGCATGCGCATTTTAACCAATGTACAACATGTTGTACCAAAAACAAACTTTTAAAGTAATTTAAAAACTGACACACGATAATGTGTTATTTTAGTAAATGCAATTTGAGCGTGTTCTATTTCTAGCAGTGTTCTGTTAAAAGCAAAACAGAATGCTCTTTTTATGCCCCAGCCTATCAACTATTTTACTTGTAGGCCATTTATTCTTAGCAGCTGGATACTGCCCATTGATTTTTTTTTTAACTGCAAGCTCTTGTTAGGGTTGCTGCAGTTGAGCATGTTATTTCAATTGTTTCCCCCTGCTGCTCATGAGCTCTATTAATTAATTAATTAATTAATTAATTAATTAAACAAACTTTTTTTAACTCCATGATCTCTTCCTTATAATTTTTTTTCTTTTTTTTTGAGTTTTCTGTGATTTTCAACAACTTTTCCGTGACCCCTCTGAAACTTCAGCCAGTGTTTTCAGTGGTAAAAAACCCAGCCTTAACAATGATACGATTTAAATATCTCTAATTATTAATCCAGTGTTACTTTTTAATAATTATCGTGTTGTTTCAGTATCTTAGATAATTTATTGCATTGCACATGAAAATAGAAGTCAAAGGTGAAGTTGTTAGCAAGCTCAGTTGAGAGGTGGTTAATTGGGAGTTGTGTTGCCGCAGAAATTAAGATCTTCAGAAGGCATCTCACTGGAACCCTTGGCAGGCACTGGCCTCTGTGTTAATGAATATCTACCCTGGTAATGGCTATCTACCCTGATAATTAATGTATTCCATGATAATGGCTAATCTACCATGACAGTGAATATCTAACTTGATAATGAATATTTACCCTGATAATGAATGTATTCCATGATAATGGCTGTCTACCATGATAATGAGTATCTACCACGATTTTCCCAGAACTCTCCAGACTTTCACCAACCTGTGTTTTTTCTTCCCTTTCTAAAGTTTCTGTGTATTGGCGGCCTTTCTGTCGGTGCGAACGCTCACACCATGGTGCTAACGAGGGGAGCTGGATCACCGGCACTTCTGGAGGACCAGAGGTGGGTAATGAACTAGAGAGAGAAAGAGAGAGAGAGAGACAGAGAGATGGAGAAAGAGAGAGAAAGAGGTTCCAAGAAATAGAGACAGTGTGAAAGAGAGAGAGTGTGAGATGGAGGCGAGCTGAGCCATCGCCGTGGCGAGCTGAGCCGTCGCCGTGGCGAGAACGAATCAGTGTGCATCACAGGGCCCCAGGCACACTGCATACATTATGGCCCCCGATGGCTTTCATCTTCACTTCCAAACTAAACCGCTCTGGTGTGCCCACGGCTAAATCCTTTCATGACTCATTGGGTTGATATATAGTTCCCCCCCCCCCAATATTTATTTTCCCTCCCCCCCCCCCCCCCCACCTGTTTTATTTATGTATGTATTTTTTTTCCCCCTTAACCTGCCCCAGCTTCAGCGCCTGACTGGGAGCTTGATGGGCACGATCTGCACCCCCCCCCTAACCCCCTGCCCCCCCTCTCAAGCACCTGGGGCACCAGGCGGGTGGAATCTGACCAATCAGGGACATCAAGGACCAATCAGGTAGAAAAGAACACCGGCAGTGCTTCCAGGTCCAGATTTGAGTGTCTAGGCTGTGAAACAGAGCTACTCAGACTCCTGTCCCTGGAGGGCCACAGCTCTGCTGGTTTCCATCCTTACTGAGCCTTCAACTGATCAACTAAAGCAGCAGAATACGCAGTAAACTCGCCTCACCTGCTTTCTGGGCTCTGAACTAGTGATTACCGGGTGAAAACTACACCTGCCTTCCAGGGCTGGAGGGAACCGTCCTATTGGCCTCCAGAGGTGAGAGAAGGCGTGTCCTAAGATTCTGAACCAATGGGACTTGTGCGTGCACTCTGACGAAACTACGGCAGGGTTGAAAGGCTTGGACCGTCCTTTTCACCCCAACTTGAATCAAAGCGCTGAACTGCTCAGGAGCAACCCCACTTCCCCCCCCCCCCCCCCCCCCCCCCCCCCCCCCGGCTCCTGGTGCTAGTTTTCACCCCAATAATGGCTGAGGAATGAGCTCCAGATGTGGATCGTCTTCAGGATTTGCTGGTTTAAAATTACGTTCACGGTTCAGCCTCGGTACGGCTTTCCCTGAGCTAATCAGTCTTGCGAACACTTCCTGGTTCTGCGTGCGAATCGTACGCAGGACTGAAGTGGTGGTTTTGGCGGCTTCGCGGGGCTCGTTGGCTTATGGGGCCGACGCACCTCGCGGGGACATTACTCCCCATGCAGGACATTAGTCCCCATGCAGGACGTTAGTCCCCAGGCAGGACATTAGTCCCCATGCAGGACGTTAGTCCCCAGGCAGGACATTAGTCCCCATGCAGGACATTAGTCCCCATGCAGGACGTTAGTCCCCATGCAGGACATTAGTCCCCATGCAGGACATTAGTCCCCATGCAGGACGTTAGTCCCCATGCAGGACATTAGTCCCCATGCAGGACATTAGTCCCCATGCAGGACATTAGTCCCCATGCAGGACATTAGTCCCCATGCAGGACATTAGTCCCCATGCAGGACATTAGTCCCCCTGCAGGACATTAGTCCCCACGCAGGACATTAGTCCCCACGCAGGACATTAGTCCCCACGCAGGACATTAGTCCCCACGCAGGACGTTAGTCCCCACGCAGGACATTAGTCCCCATGCAGGACATTAGTCCCCATGCAGGACGTTAGTCCCCATGCAGGACATTAGTCCCCAGCAGACCTGAGCGCTGAAAGTGGGAAAAGCGGGCGAGGACGGCGAGGCAGAACCGCGGCGCGTTTCCGCGAGTGGGCCTTCGTCAGGCGGCGAGATGGCGGCTTTGATCCCGCCCCCCGCCAGCCGGCCGGCCAATGAGAGGACGCGACCGAGAACGCGTCGCTTTTGCCGCGAAACGAGTCGTCGTTCGCATCTTTCTCGTTTTCTTTTTTCTCCTTTCTTCTCACTTTCCCTCTCTCTCTCTCTCTCTCTTTTCATTTTTTCCACCCCCTTTTCCTCTCTCCCTTCCCCTGCCGTTTTGTTGCGGGAGCGCGCGCGGTAAATAATGCAGGAGCCGCTGCGCGCGGGATCGTACTGGTTAAAAAGTAATGAGGCATTGCCGTAATAAAAAGGCCGCGGTGTGGTGTTTTGCTAAGTGTCTCTCGCTGTCGGTGGTGCTTTCTGGCCCAGGCATTCTTGCGACGGGGGGGGAGGGGGGGGGAGAAGAGAAGGAGAAGGAAAAAAAAGAACAAGAAAGCAAAACATGAAAACAGGAGCGAAGACCGAGCGCAGGATCCGCGTTTCGGCGCGGGGAACCAGAGGGCCGGAAGCCGGTGGTGTTCATAGCCGGGGAGAGATCTGTGGGCGCCATGGCGACAGTGCGCGGGGCGGCCTTTGAAAGCGGAAGGCGCGGGAGAGCACCTTTTGTCAGAGTGGCGAGTTCGGGGCCCCTGTGATCAGGAGAGAAAGGCGGTGGGGTGGGGGTGGGGGGGGGGGCTGTGTGGGCCGCGCCGCTCTCCGACTCCAGCGCTGCGTCTGTCTGACTTCCGATCGATAACGATCAGCGCAGCGAGGGGCCGCCGCCGCTTTCAGAACTCCGCGTCGAAAAAAAAACCTCAAAAGAGCTGTGCGGGGAAGGAATGTGTCCTTAAGTTAAGCGCGATTATCCGTTCGCCCGGCAGTCTCACCTCATCTGATGTGAGTTCCAAGGTTTGCACGTTCCCACTGAATTAATTCCCCAAGCCATTCACGTAGCTGGATTCCAAATTAAACAGTTTTATTCTCGCCGCACTCAAGGATAAGACTCCAGTGTGTGCTGATCACCATTTAGAGCTGTGTCCCTATTGGACAAGGGACTAGTGTTCCAATCACATACTGACAAGATGGTTCCTTCAGAAGCAGTGAAGGTCCTCTTTTGTGAGGTCACAAAGGAAAATAGAGTGGGGGGGGACATGGAGTTCCAGGGAAGACATTTTTGCGCAGATTCTCGAGATCGTAGGTTTTAATCACAATGTGTCACAGCGGGAGTCTACTGGATTGCGAAAAGTTGTGATAGATTGATGTTGCCCTCGGTTACGATGGTTTCAACTTCGTTTCAGAGAAATCGTGTTTTTTTATTTTTCTTCAGTATTTCAAACACTACGGCGTCCATTAGCCTCGGCGGCTGTTACTATGGTGATAGCTTAGGCCAGAGCCTATAGAATGGAAATGTGGGCGGGGCTAAGGGTTCTGGAGCAACTGGATTAACCTAATTTTACCTTAACAAAACAGCGTGCCTACAGAAAATTGAGCTCTGTGATTGGTTGATTCCTCATCCATTAAAATTTTTACACAGCCTTGTACCCTTGCTTTTTTAGAATTGAACTGAAATTTTTTCAATGCTGTTGCTAATATTTTGAGGTGATAATTCAACCAGGAGCGTTTCATGCCCAGCTAAGGGTGAGAAATAGTTGTTAGACTGTCTGGAGTTTTTGCTTCCAGAGCCCATGTCCCTTAAAACCACCACTGCGCTCTGTAACAGCCTCTGCAAGATTATTAATGTAACAAACAAAGTGATCAAAAAATGTGTGTAAAAAGATGAGTTATTGATTGTTCTGATTGTGAATGGGGCATCAGAAAAAAGAAACTTATCATTTTTTGGGGTGTTACGCACAGACATCTGCAATTTGATATTTTCTTTTTGTTGCAGCCGTTTGAACAGTCAACAATGCCAAACAATAAAAAGAAACACAGCTATGCTTTTATCCTCTCAAGGTTGGATTTTTGCAATGTCTTACTTTCTGGCATGCAGGTATTACCACCCCCAAGTAGCAAAGAATTTTTTGAATCCTTTTTTTAAAAGCAATATCGCTCTTTCTTATTTCTCTCATCTGACTCTTTGATCCCCCAGTTCTTCGGTACTAAACAAACAGAGCTAAGCTGAGTATCCCCCTAATTTTAAAACGGGTAAAATCGAGTGTGAGGTTTTTTGTTCACAAGGCTAAGGAACATTATGGGAGGACATGAATATCACGGTCCTGCTGGACGGAGGAAAGCACCACAGAGGATGACGATGACGCGAGAGAGGAAGACGTCCGCGCTCCGGTTCTGGCCGCTTTAACCCGTTTCAAACCGGCAGTTAATGAGGCGCTGACATGACTCACGTCCATCCCTGCACACCCCCCCCCCCGCCCCCCCATCCCACTGCCCCAGATGAGACGCTCTCGCCTTGCGCTGACCCCCCTCTCCCCCCCACACACACCGCGCTCCATGTTCTGATCACATGACCTCTCCTGTGCTAATGTGCTATAATTGAATCAGGGGCCTGCGGGACTCGCTCTCGCTTGAGTTGAGTGACTGAGGGACCCCCCCCCCCCCCCCCCAAGCGCACCCCCCCCCCCCCCCGCCTCGTCATGCCGGTGTCGCAGCCAGCCGCCACGCTGTCACCTCTCATCACTCACACATCGCCGTGGCGACCAGAAAGCGGTGACCTGACAGCGGAGATTTCCCGCCTAAAATTGCTCCGGAGGAGGAGGCGCTGGATTAGAAACAGAGTGATTGAAAGGAGGTGAAGTTGGTGGGGTGGGGGCGGGGGGGGGGGAGGGGGTGAAGGGAGGGAGAAATGGGGCCGTTAAGACTGTTAAGATTACCTATGCGCTATTATGACTGCTTATAGCAATGTTTATAATGCGTTACAGCAGCTACACAAGACATGCAGTCCTAAAGTGCTATAAACGCAGTCAAAGAACATGTAGTCATGTAATGCCCCGCTCATCTCCTGTTGATCTCCTCTGCGTGTTTCTGCACAGTAAAATGTTCAGTGTTAAATCTGCTCTAGCAGAGGGCATAACTATGGTCCCGACTGGACCCGTGTGTACTCTGTCAGAGTGGAATTGACCCTGGGCATTTTACTGTGTGTGAGGAATCCTGTGTGTGTGTTCTGAGCTGATCCTGAATGGTGGAATCGCGTCCAGGTCTCTCTCTGCGCCGAGTGTAACCAGGTTCTGACCCGTATCTGCTTTTACCAAAGCAAAGCTGCAATTCCCCAGCTAAAATGGCGGACCACTGAGAATACCGATGCTCTTCAAACCGCGAGTGAGGGGGAGAGGGGTTGGGGGGGGGGGGGGGGGTAGGGAGATGAGACCCCTTACCCATCACCTGTCATGTTTTTCTCAAACGCTTCGGCCTTCTTTCCTGGAAGGAGCGAGCTCTGACGCCCTCCTCCCACGACCCGCTCGCCTTCCTCTCTGACTCTCCGAGCGCTTTTGAATGGAGTGATATCTTTGTTTCCATGGTGACTGGGAATCTGAGGTTAGGGATGTAAAAAAAAAAACAGACATTAAACACAAGGATGGGGGGGGGGGGGGGGGGGCGGGGGGGGTGGCGGGGGGGGTAGGCCGGGAGGGGGTCCTGGGAGGAGATGGCAACCGCTGTCAAAAAAAAAAGAAACACAAAACAAAACAAAAATGATCAAATGAAAAAAGAATGAGAAGGGAGCCATGGCGGTGTTTCTCTGCTGCAGTGCAGTCTGGGAGGCGGTGGGATGGAGGGCAGTCTGGGAGGCGGTGGGATGGAGGGCAGTCTGGGAGGCGGTGGGATGGAGTGCAGTCTGGGAGGCGGTGGGATGGAGTGCAGTCTGGGAGGCGGTGGGATGGAGTGCAGTCTGGGAGGCGATGGGATGGAGTGCAGTCTGGGAGGCGGTGGGATGGAGGGCAGTCTGGGAGGCGGTGGGATGGAGGGCAGTCTGGGAGGCGATGGGATGGAGGGCAGTCTGGGAGGCGATGGGATGGAGGGCAGTCTGGGAGGCGATGGGATGGAGTGCAGTCTGGGAGGCGGTGGGATGGAGTGCAGTCTGGGAGGCGGTGGGATGGAGTGCAGTCTGGGAGGCGGTGGGATTGGGGTTTTTACCGGCAGCAACAACAACAATTATCCGGCCGGTGACAACATCGATAAAATCTGAGCGTGTGAAACGTCCGCTGCCACGATGAAAGCACTTTCGCACGTTGTTTTACTGCGTCTGCCGCACGACTGAATTGTGGTCTTTACCCATGATTCAGTGTGGTGAGATTTCCTTTGACCCCTGACCTCTCCTCAGTTCTCAGGGCTTGGGAATGGTTTCCCGGGGGTTGCTCTGGGGATTGTTTTTGTCTCTACTGCAGCCAGCAGGGCCTGGGTAGCAAACGCAGGGAGGGACGTGCGGTTTTTCAGTGAAGGATCTTTACGCCACACAGATGCCTCTTGGGCCTGTGGTTTGCTGTCCGGACGGGGCGCGTGGATGGGACAGCAGTCCGGCCCGTCCCAGCGGTGGCGGGGGGCATTCAGACAGGCGGGATTTTCGGTGTTCTTTTAGCTGTGGCGCACAATTGAGCGTTTACTCAATTACTGCCCCAGACAGAAATATTTGGCCACACTAGAGAACGTCTGCTTTACTGTTGAATAATGTTCTAGACCAAAAAAATTTAATTTGATCTTTTTAATGTCGGAGAAGCATCTAGACTGCTGGTATTTGTTGAGGTGGGTGCTGAATTGGTGGTGATTGATTAAAATATTAGAGAAATGCACAGTGACTGTGGACATGTATAAGGCTTTTCTCATATAGAACAGGTAATCTGGCAGTGAAACATAGATGACTTTTATCTACGGTGGACATGGGTACATAAGCAAGATGTAAGGACAGACAGACAGAGAGACAAAGACACTGACACACACTGGCATGGGTGAGGGAACAGATTCAGGTTTTTTTTTTAGATTTTAATTTTTTTAACTGCCGGACCCTGAACAGTCCATGTCCTGTTTGTTGCAATACGCTGTTCCGTCCATAGAGGGCGCAAGCTCTACGGTCTGCTGAGAGCTGATGCCCTGGGCTGACAGCTGGGAGGGACGCCAAGGTGTCGGGGGGGGCCATGGTGTCCTCATTTTCACCCACCACACACCCCTGAGTGTCCGCATTAATCCCAATCCTGATTATTTCCCAAAAAACCGCTGCAGCCAGCTATCATGCCCAGACACATTATATGAAATATACCTTATGTAGGCCACGCATTTCTTGATAGGAATCAGAATAGTATGGCTGCATATATAATATATATTTATATGTTCTTTTAATGAGTCAGCCAACTCTGTCACCGGTGTACTGAGGGTTGAGGAGCTGTCCGGTGACTACCTCTTCACTGGTTGGCAGTAATGAGTATTTTGCTGACAGCAGTGACTTTTGAGACTGGTGCCAAATGGGAATAGAATATTCTGGATTTCCAGGATACATTTCTGGACATTTTCCCCCTTTAAAAAAACTTTTTTTCTCCCCTGAAAACTCCCTAGAAATTTTTGTTAAACTGACTCAAGTCAAACTTGAATTTACAATGTACTGGTGACTGAAATGACAGCGTTGTCCAAATAGAATAACAACCACAATCTCACTACTGCTACAAATAAAATAATAATAATAATAATATTATTATTAAGTAATAGTATTGCATTATTCTGCTTGTTGGCAGATCTACAGTTCTATCTACAGTTGTATCGCTTATTTACTTATCTACAATGGCCACTACTTATGTGCTTATATACCTACATTTGGATATTACTTATTTGCTTATTTAGCTACAGTCGTATATATTGCTTATTTACTTATTTACCTACAGGTGAATATTACATATTTAATTATTTAACAGATACTCTGATTCTGAGTGACTTACTAGGACGAATACATAAAGGTTAATGATGACACATACAGAGTGTGGACAGCAAGTCACCACAAAGTAAAACAGTGGAAATAAGCATCAAACTGCACAAGCATAGACCTGCTTCTGGAGGAGTTATAGAAACTCCTTTTCTACAAATGAAAGTGCATATTATTCCAAAATGAACTATTAAAGGACTGAATAACAGGATCCCAGTCACACAAAATGACTTTATTATAACACTGCCTGTCCTTCTAGCTGTTAAATAATAGAAAACACAGCTTTTATTTTGCATCCTGTTTTATTCTGATTGAACGTAATGACATTTCAGTCTTGAATTGGAATGTTCATGTCGAATAGAAACAGTAGCAAAAAAAGTCTTTTGAAACATTAATATTTTTAATCAGGGGGGTGCGTTCAGTTGAGAAATCTCTCAATAACAAATTAGATTTACTTGTAAAAATGTAAAATTTCCCCCTAATTTTTCACATTCCTGGTCTGCTAAGTTATAGTAAATATGGTGTCAGATTATTATAATGTGAGAAATTCAAGATGTTTCCAAATTATGATCTTGGAAGTGCTTCAGATCTTCAGAGCCTCAAGTGCAGTGCTTTTTTTGAAAAGGTGTTTTCAGATTTATTCATGATTTCTTTTCCCCCCCACTTATTTGAGAACCTACGAGGAATTAAAATGCATTCTGACAGAAGTGAGCCGCGTTTGCCGCTCGCGCACAGATCCGCCCGCCAGAGCTTCTTTAAAAAAACGCGAAGCCTTCCTCGTCATCCCTAGAACTCATCCTCCGACTTTCACTTTGAAGTTATTTGAAGATGAGGCGAGATTCCGGCCTGCTGGACCTCTGACTAAGAGACCTGTCACAGCTCTCTGCTCTGAGTCTTTCAGCATGGAGAGTGAAACCGCACAAACAGATGATTTAATGGTTGATGTCAGGAATAAAAAGAACTAACATTTATTGTAATTAAAATAACATTCCAGGAGACACCAATAAAATGGTGGAAGAAGGGTACAAGGCAAAGAAGAAAAAAAAAAGTTCTTTATTCTGGGAGTCAGTTCCACACCACGAGCTGCTGGCCAAAATCCCACCGCGGGGCAGAGAACACGAATCAGAGGAAAGACAGACAGGCGCAGCGTAGGTGCAGCGTCAGTTAAACCCTAAAATGACCAGACGTTTGGGGGTATCGTAGAGTCCACTTGGTTATCATGGTGGCAGCAGAGGGTAGTGGCTGGGGAATTGGGCTCGTAACTCTCAGGGTTTTTGGTCGGTTTCCCCAGTAAGACGCTGTTGCTGTAATCTTGAATTGCTGCAAGAAATACCCAGCCGCATAGACGGGCTGTGTGTAAAGAATGCAAACTGCGTAAATCACTCTGGATAAGAGCGTTTAGCTAAACGCTTAAATTGCGATGTAAACAGAGGCGAGGAGGCGGAAAGGTTGTTCTGCCGCTTCAGGAAGAGAGACGGAGAAGCGTCGCCGGGTCGGGCTTCTTCATCGCTCTCAGCAGCTGCCAGACGACAGCCGCACAAAGACCCTCGTCATCCTCGCCTCGCTCGGGTCTGCGTTTTTATATTTAGCGCCGCGTCGCCGGGGGTTACGAGCCGACCCGCCGTTCGGTCCGCTTTCCCCTGACGCTTTCCCCGGCGCTTTCCCCCGACGCTTTTCTTCGTCTCTTCTTCGTCGGTTTGGTCGAGCGAGACTTCCTGCCGCGCCCGAACCGCGCTCCGCCGGCGTTTGACCTCCACCGGCCGGGAGGGTCGCGGCGTCGGACAGCGCCGCCATCTTGGAGTCAGAGAGACGGTGGCTGCCTGTGGAGAGGCACGCAGAACGGGAGGGGGCTCAGCTACCCGCCTTAAAAAAAAACTGTTTTTAAAATAAACATGTAAAATAAAATAAACACATGAGGAGAAACACTAAGACAACATCAACCCCGTTTCAATTTATTTCGTTTTATTTTTAAACATGAGCAAAGACTAAAAAAAAAAAAAAAAAAGAGAAGAAAAACATCTGCATTTCTGAGTCACCGATCCCTGAAGCTGTTCAGAAACCCCCCGTGCCCCCCCCCTCCGGCTCCTTCTCACCCCCCCTGTGATTTTGGGGGGGGGGGGGGGTTAGAAATGGGAGAGCTTGGGGAATGGGTGCTTCTGACAGCCGCTGTGTTTCCGATTGGAAAGACGAGCGCGTTCCAGTGCGCAGTCCTGTTAGCGCTCCGCTAAGGCTGCCCCCGTCCTTTCGGGGAATTTCACCCAGCGCTGCCCCCCCCCCACGACCCCCCCAACCCCAACAACCCCACCCCCATCAGCCCCCACCCCAAGAGCTGATTTTAATCGTCCAATCACAAAAAAGGAGAAATGTTACCGCGACGCCGCGGGTTAGCGTGAGGGTTTCTGTGCTGTAAAGAAGGCGCGATGCCAGAGGTCACCAAATCATGACTCTCCTCCCTCCCCCCCCCTTATTCTCTCCGTTCTTTTTTATTTTCTTCCTTTCTCTTCCTTTACACATCTCTGCTCAACCCCCCCATCACCTATCCCCCCACTCAAGCCGGCTTCAGCCGAATGAAGTCGCCATGGCAACCTCTCCCAAGCTGCCTGGTTTGGTTCTCGCCGTTTGTAGGAGAACCCGGCCGTCGAACCCTGAGTCCGCACCGAGGCGAGTTCCGCACGCTCTCCGGAGGTGTTCTCACCGCTCCCCGCCTCCGCGCCGGCCCGGGACGGCTCACCCCCGCCCGGCCGGCACGCGCTGCGCCCCGCGTTCTTCCGCTGGCCCATAAAGCCCCAAATTGGGGCCAGAAAACCCCCATAACCCTAATTCACTCCATTGGACACATTCGCCCACAGGCCTTCCAGTCCATGGCCTTTAGCTTCCCTCTGACCCCGCTTTTCGCCTGGGGGGGCGTGGGTGCGCCTGCGGACAGAATTTACTGCACACCTCAGCTCACGTACATTCCGTGGGGGGTGTGAGGTTGGGGGGGGGGGGGGGGGGGGGGGCGGGGCGGTTTCAGTGTCACCTGCAGTGACACTGACGGTGCAGAGGGGAAAGTTTCTTCTAAATACATTAAATGTTTTTTCTGCAAACATACAAACTGTACGACCGAGGCGCCCCACAAAACGAGCCGCTGAACCGGGGCAGGGAGAGAGAGAGAAGAGAAGTGATGAGTTCTTATAAAGCGCTGAAGGGCTGAAGCGCTGGCGAGGAAAGTTTTTGTCACTGCGCTCCCCCGCGGGGACGCAGCGCGGGACGACAGGTCGCTGCGGTTGTTTGTCTCCGTGTGACCGTGCTGGTGCGCCATCGCTGGGCCTGTCCCCTGCCCCACCGCGCGGTCACGTGACACAGGTGACTCATACCTTTCCACCCAACACTGCTCATCAAAATGTCAGTCTCCCTCTCTCTTTCTCCCTCTCTCTCTCTCTCCCCCCCTCCCTCTCTATCTCTCCCTCTCTCTCTCTCTCCCCCCTTCCTCTCTATCTCTCCCTCTCTCTCTCTCTCCCCCCTTCTCCCTCTTTCTCTCCCCCTCTATCTTTCCCTCTCTCCCTCCCTCTCTCTCCCTCTGTCTCTCCCTCTCTCCCTCCCTCTCTCTCCCTTTCTTGCACGCACCCTCTCTGTCCCCCTCCCCCCACTCTGAAACTCTGGGCAGAGAGAGAGATGCTTTCAGAGAGGAGAAGGGGAGCCTGCGCTCGCCTGCGCTCGCCTGCGCTCGCCTGCGCTCTCGGATCTTGCGTCTTTAACACGTTTCCCTCCCTTTTCAGGGCTTCCCCTGGTCCAGATTGGGACGGCCCAATGTTATTATCAGCGCTCACTGCTGCTGCCTCCTCCGCTGCTGAGTCAGGAGAGCGCAGGTCAGCGCAGGTTAGTGCAGGTCAGCGCAGGTTAGCGCAGGTTAGGGCATGTTAGTGCAGGTTAGCGCAGGTTAGCAAAGGTTAGCGCAGATTAGCATGCGCTTCAGCCTAATGTCAGCCACCACTACTTAGCGCGTCGTGGTTCGCGGATATGAGTCGGAAGAAGACACTTCATGTGCAGCTCAACAGGCGGACCAGCGTGGGGGGGGGGGTTGTCGCAATGACCCTCCTATTCCTGGGTGGTGCTAGAGGTAGTTGTGCTTCATCCTGCAGGGCTGCTGGCCACAGGCAGCACTGGTATAGTCTGGGTTTTATACCAAACCCCAACCCTAACCCTATCCGTGACCCATTTACATGCTGGAACAGAGCCTTAACAGATACCAGACCATGGGGCCCATCCACACACTGGAACAGGGCCTTAACAGATACCAGACCATGGGGCCCATCCACACACAGGAACAGGGCCTTAACAGGAAAGATCTACACTTTTCAAAGCATCTTCATTTCTCTCCTTTATTTTTGTTTATTAATTGACATGAATCAGCCAAAGTTGAAAGAGGGATATACTTATCTTCCCTCTTCTTTTTCTTTTCTTTTTTCACAATCACATACGCAGTCAGGTTATTGCGGAATGAATGCCAGCATTCATAGATTTTCTGTAAGTATCCTGGCATCCAAGAAATATGAATCAACAAGTGATTCATATATTTATTTTATTTTTTTTAATGCTTTGCTTTATGTAACTGAACACGACTAACGTTTGTGTCTGGCCTGTTTCGTCCAATAGTAACGGGCTCTCTGTGTGCCTGGAGCCCAGTGGCGGGTTGTCATTGACGTCCCAGGATGGCGTTGCGCTCCGCGGCGGTAAGGTTAGCACGATAGCGCGAGCGACCGGCGGCCAGCAGAAACAGAGCGGGGCTCTGTGCCGCTGTGAGCCTGAGTCACTTCCAGCGAGGCTCGCTAACGAGCGTGAGAGAGATGCTCGCTAACGAGCGTGAGAGAGACGGCGTCCCTGTGTGGGCGTGTGACGCGTAAACATACAGGAATTGAAATCGAAAGGAATTGAAAATGTGTTGTTCAGCAGCTTAAACTGTTGCTGATTTTTTTTTCATCTGGGGGGAGGGGAGCCAGGTTGTTACATGTGTAGATATATGTGCCCTCACATCCATACACACACATGCGCACACGCACACTTCTCACACACACAAACACACACACACAACTTCTCTTTCACACACGCACACAGTTTATTTGCCCCAGTGGGGGCAGATGCTTTGCCCTTGTCCTGATCTTGCTGACACTGCTCTTGTAAGCCCTTCTAGGGGCCGTCCCTAAAAAACAGAATTTCAGAATCCGATCAACCATCCCACAGCTGTTTATCCATTTACCTGTCAAGAGATGATCAATGATTACTGACGGGAAATAGACCTTAAAAAATATGACAGTTTGCCATTCTGTCTCCATTTTGTAGGTCTCAGTACAGCTCTGCACCCAGTACTGAAGGAATGAGTCCCAGCCGAAGCTTGTTTCTTCAGCTTTAGAGCGTATTTTTCTTCTTGTGTCCTTGTGTTTGTTTTCTCGAAACAAAAGGCAGAGAACACAATGCGTCAGCGTGTAAAAATGAATCAAGGTTTTTATACCACTATTATTTCACCCGAAATAGATTCAACAATTATGTGCCCAGTAGTTTATATTCTGTGTATTCATCTTGCAATCAGTGTGAATTTATTAATAACACGCGTGTCTCAAGTGTGTTTTTACACAGTTGCACTTGGTCACAGTTGCAGACGGTCCCTCACTGTCTTACACCAGATCAACAATACAGGCACAACGTCACTGCCACGCGATGCCTAACATTCAGAGGAAATGCCCTATTTCTGGCGTGCAGATGACAAAACGCTGTCATCAGTACTTGTTTTTTAGTGACCTTTTTTTAAGGTGGCGAAAAGTCCCGGTATTCAGTACCCTTTTGGGCCAGTTAGTTCTCTGTTTTTTTTGTGTTTTTTTTTTTTTTTGTTCCCCCCCCCCCCACCCCCAAAAGTTGCAACTTCCTCATTGTTTCGTTTCGCGGTCATTTTTCCACGACTGTCAGTTTTGTTTTGTTTGTGTTTTGTTTTTTCTTCTTCTTTTGTTTTTCCGAGCGTCGCGTCACAGGGGCCTGCGGTTCGGTTTTTTTTTTTCTTCTTCTCTCTTTTTGTGTGATGTTGCACCACAGGAAGTGTCGCACTGAAAACAGCCCTGTCACAGTTTCCACGCTCTTCATCAAGCACACGGGGCTAAACTTATCCCCCCACCCCACACCCCCACACCACAAACAGGATGTCAGGCCCAAAATAAACCCTGAAACAAGACTTCAAGGCTTTATTTAACTACACATGAGCTATATTTACTCTCACATTTGACCTTGTATTTATTTTTGCTTTTTGTGCAGAATTAACTTTAAAATGAAGTCATCCGTTTGACCCTTGTGTGTAGTTCTTGCCTGGGTGATTTTTCATGTTGTGCGGTGGGTGATGATAACATGGTGGTTGCTGCTCGATGCTGCTTATTGCTGCTTGATGCTGGATGTCTCCCATGGTCAGGAAGTGGATGATTGTAAGAGAAGTTGTCCAGGGAATCCAGCTCAGAGAGTCAGGTTTTTGTCTCAATCGTGTCTTTCAATGCAAGGATCAGTGGTGTGAGACATGTTGCGCAGTGTAGTACAATGGGTACGGAACTGGACTTGTAACCTAAAGGTCACGGGTTCGATTCTTGGTTTAGACGCTGCCATTGTACCCTTGAGCAAGGGCACCCTTGCTTAACCTGCATTGCCTCAGTTTGTATCCAGCTGTATAAATGGATGCTATGTACATGCTATGTAAAAGTTGCGTAAGGTGCTCTGGGTAAGAGCATCTGCTAAATGCCTGTAAGGTAACAATGTTTTACATCAACAATTCGGATAACGTTGGATAACATTTTATAATATTTCTTTAAATTACTTTTTTTTTTTTAGTTTGGTGGGGTTATTTGTGCCAGGTCTGTTCATTTTCAGAATGCTGTATGTGTCCGTTTGACACCTGAGACCCCCGTCCCGACTGAAGGCTTCATTACGGGGAGAAAGCGAAGCGACAGCTGAAAAGACGCGATGCGCTAGGAAGCGTTTGGCGGCCGTTGTGGCGCACGGATACCGTAGTTCGGCGCGTGCCGTGTGAATTTTCCCGCGCGTTCGTTGTTCAGTGATGTCATCGCCGAATGCTCAGCAGCTTGCGTCCGACGAGCGGAAGCCGTCCTGATTAATTCGGTCTTGGCGATGGTGGCGTCACGCGTATGACCCCCCCAACCACCCCCCCCCCCCCGCGCGCGCCGGTGGGAGGAGCAGAGATCGTTTGAGCGAGGAGAGGGATGGGGTGTTTTTAAAAACGCTTTCTCACTTTCTGCCGCTGACCTCGTGACCCCACCAGGGTCACGCAGAGGTCACAGAACCAGTGTATGGTGACACTGACAAAGGACTGAATGAGAAGGTTCACCCCCCCCCCCCCCCCAAAAAAAAAAAAGGTAAACAAAACTCTGATGGAACTTGGAAGAAACAATCCTAATTAATCTTTCATTTTTCTCTCTCTCGTGAAAAGCGTGGAATTATTTCTCCTGACTGAGTCCTTAATTAATAACTGTGAAGGCAGTTTGTTCTTTTTGTGAATCCGCCTCTCGAGCAGCGGGGGAAAGCATTTCTGCGTTTATGAGTTTAATCAAGCATCGTATGAACACTAAAATACCCGTGTGGTTTATTTTGCCATGTTTATTAATTTATTGTAATGAGTGTAATCTTCGTCAGATAAAGTGTTTGTTTGGTTTTTTGTTTTTTTTTTTAACCAAAGGGGTCTTGCGCTATGATATCTGCTAACTGGCATCTAAATGCAATTAGCAAGGAGAGGAAAGACTTTATAAGTTCAAAAAAAAAAAAAAAAAATCAAACCTTTTTTATTTTAGATGATCTCATTTTGTATTTTGGAAGCATGGGATGGGCTGGGGGGGCACGTTGGGGGCACACTTTGTCTCTTCTCACGCTAGCAACAACATGAGGGAGACTCCGGCGCCCTTATTGGGAAGTAAAATCACTGGAGCTCTTAGGAAGAGCCGCTGGTGGGGGAACTACCCCAAATATGAATTTAAATTTTCCCTGTGGAGGAAAACTCCAGATAACAGCGGTCTGCCTGGCCAGATATTCACGAACCATAGACCTTCACTGAGAGGCGTGTCTTACACACCAGTTTTCCTCTGGCCTCCCCAAAAAAGCCACCTTCCCCTGCTATCGGACACCGTGTATTATTAGAAGACGCAATATGAGGGAAGGGTTTTGATTGAAGGTAAAAGGTACAAGATTGAGTGCGTCCCTAAATTTCACAGATGAAAAGTTTTCTAGGCAGGTAGGATGGCTGGAAGTAGTATGACAGAGCAAATTAGATTTTGTGCTTATTTTCAAACTTCATTAAAACTATTGGATAAATAGCACAGGCGATTATATTATATTTCCCTCTTAAATCTGAAAAGAATTAATTTTCTTCATCATGTTCTCTCATCTCTGCTGGGTCCTCTGTGAGAACTTGGAGGACGTTGAGGAGTGTGTGTGTGTGTGTGTACTGCTGTGCTTACGACAGTGACCATGGTAGAGAAATATGCCGACCCTGAGAAAATTCACACAAAAAGGGAAGGTTGCCAGAATAGCAATTGAAGAGCTGGTAACTAGCTTGTGAGAGCTAAATGTACTCATACACGCACACTCTCTCTCTCTCTCACACACACACACACACTCTCTCTCTCACACACACACTCTCTCTCTCTCTCTCTCACACACACACACATGCAGATACTCTCTCTCTCTCACACACACACACACACACACACACACACACTCTCTCTCTCTCTCTCTCACACACACATGCAGATACTCTCTCTCTCTCACACACACACACACGCACTCTCTCTCACACACACACACACACACCCAAACATACATTCTCACACACACACACACAGGTCAGCTGTATGGTTAGCTCTTGTATTAGGCTGAGATTAGGCGGTGCCATGGCTCAGCCCTGGACTGTGTATGCTGTCTAAATGTGGATCACTTTCGTGCCGTCATTCCATACACTGCAAAAACCAAAACATCTCAACAAGTCATATATTCAGATTTAAAATCTTGCTTATATTGCTTTTTTTTTGCTAAATAAGATGATGATTTGTGTGTGTTTGAGTTGTTGTAGGGTTTTTTTGTTTGCATGTGGAAACTGGAAAACGTTTAGCAAGGGAGTGTTTAAAATCAGGAGAGCAAGCATGTGTGTGTGAGAGAGAGAGAGAGAGAGAAGAAAAAGCCAACCGGAACGTTTCTAAAATAGGAGAAGGCTTCCGGATACAAAGGGAAGGGGTGGGGATAAGGGGGTGGAGAAGAAGAGAAAGAAAGAACAACAGAGGGAGAAGAAAGAAAGACAGCCAAACAAGAAAGACAAGGCCAGAGACTGTCTGCATGCCAGAAATATCTTTACGGACTGAGTGCACTCTCTCCCTCTCTCTCTTTTCCTGTCTGTCTGTCTGTCTGTCTCTCTCTCTGTCTCTGTCTGTCTTTTTCTGCCTGTCTGTCTCTCTCTCTTTCACTCTCTCTGTTGCTTTCTCTCCCTCCCCCTCTCTCTCTCTCTCCTTGCTGCCCCATCTCTCTTTCATTTTTTCTCAGTCTCTCACACACATGCCCTCTCTCCTTTCTCGCTCTCCCTCTCTCTCTCCCTCCTTTTCCCTGGGAAGTGACGGAGAGAGCAGGCGTTATAAATAGCGGCGGTGGACAGTGGGGTAGTGGGGCCTCTGCCGAAAAGCTGATTATGGCTTATTGTCTGAACCGAAGTGTGGGCGACAGACAGGGCGTCCTAAAATAGACAGATTTACACCCCTGCACTCCGCACCTCGCCTCAGACGGGGTGGGGGTGGGGTGGGGGGGGGGGGGGGTTCGTGTGGGAAACAGGCCCGGTTTGGAGCCCAGTCTGGGGTTAGGCTGGGGGGAAGGGGGGGGTCACTCATTCAAGGCCCCACTCCTTAACTTGTCTGCTTAAACGACCACAATGCAACCTCAGCTCGTTTAAATTGTCTTATTTGCTGTCTGTTAGCTTTAGTTTTAAACCTATACTGCTATGTCCTTTTAAAAAAA
>NC_049203.1:2057069-2087069 GCF_013347855.1 Anguilla anguilla
CACGCTGCACCTGGCGCGAGGCGGAGGGCAGGAGAGAACTCGCTCACGCCCTCGCCACACGCGACTGCAAGAACACAAAAACACGCGTGTCACAGTTTCCCATCATGCCCTGTGTCAGATAAGCACAGGCTAATCAGGAAGGGGCTCAAACTACCGCCCGATGGCGATGATAGTTTTTTATGCCTTTTTAATTGAGTTGTTAGAATTTCTATTAAAACAGATCGGCGTGCGGCATTCGCCTCTAAGTGCTACTTAGAGGAAGGGCAGTTAACCGGTTCTTGGCTGAAATGTTAGAATCGTGATTTGATTTTTAACAGCTTTTGTTTTTTGAGCCACGAAGCAGCGGTGTGATTTCTGCAGCTCTTAAACACGCGTATCAGATAAATGAAAGATAAAGACTAAGCAGACAGGGAAGTGACTGAGTCTAAGTGGCAATTTGGCATCTAAGGACGAGGACCGTTGAGCTGAGAACTGGACTTCCTTGTGAAACGGATAAGCATCTTACTGGGGATTTGTCTATTCGAGCGTCTGCTCTCGGACGAGAACGCGAGGTTGTTTTCAGCCTTCGCACCGCAGGTGGCGAGACGAGAGAGAGAGAGAGACTGCTTCCGCTTTCCGACCATCAGAGTTTAGGCGCCGTGATATCACGGAGCAAAGGAAACGACATCACTTCCTGTTCTGTGAACTCTGGCAGTTGCAGCAGTCGCCTGCCTGGCTGAAATAGCAGCTGCAGAAAGAGAAAAAAAAACCGCAGAGACACACACACACACACACTCTCACACACTCTCTCTCTCTCTCACACACACACACACACACACACACAAACACTCTCACACTCACACACAGATACACACACTGACATACTCACTAACACACACACACACAAACACTCACACACAGATACACACACTGACACACACACTCTCACACACACACACACACTGACTCACACACTCACACACTCACACACACACTCACACATACTCACACTCACACACACACACACACAGATACACACACTCACACACACACTCACACACACACACACACTCACACTCACACACACACTCACACACTCACACTCACACACACACACACACACACACACACACACAGACAAACACACACACACACAAATGAATAGGGTGAAAGGTCTTAACCCATCCTGTCTTTCATGTTTTTTTTTTGTTATCTATAAAACAGTCATTCATGCGAAAGGGAAATCCAACTCATTTCAAAACTTTCCTTACATTAAAAGTCAGCTTTATTTGTTTTGCTAAACAGTGCTCAGGCAACAGGGTTTTTTGGGGGGTTTTTTTTTAAATATTGAGAGCCATAGCTGTGAAAGAATTGGTGGTGTCTACCGTGTCAAAGGTGGCGGTCTCTCCATGCGTCTGCTTTGCCACTTTTACCCCCCGCCGTCACGAACATGGTCCGGTCTGCGCGCGGCTTACAACGTCTCCAGGGAGACCACCTGTCACCGCTCCCGCCTCCCGCAATCAGCCACTTCTGGGGGCGGGGCTTCTGGTTTTTGACGCGCTGTGTCCGCGAAAGTTTGTCCGGAGTTTCAATTAATGTTGTTATGCGGTGGTTCGTCGTTGTCCAGTTTGAATAAGATCTTTAAAATGATGAAAACGTAAGATTGCCCTTGGTGGGAAAGCCATTGCCAGGCCCCACAAACCGCACACAGCCGTCACGTCAGTGCTGGGAGCGTGCTTTGAACACGGAGCGGTTCGCACGGTCGCCCCTTCCTGTTCGCGCACAATCGCGCGTCCACAAGCGGCCGATTCCGTCTAAACACAGAAACGTGAGACGGAGGACCCCGGGTACCATGGAGACCAGGAGTGCGTTTTCACCATGGCAACGGCGCGCTGCGATTGTGCAGCGGTGTGCGCTGGCGCTGCCGACCTGTGGGGGTATGCGGAGAGCCCCGCCCCCCTTCCCAAAGTCAGTCAAACGGACACTTCCACCGCTGTCAGTCAAACCCATCGTCACCCCCATCGTCACTGACTGGCTGCTGCATTAGAGATCACAGTTATGGGAGCAACATGGTGAGTGAGCTCTGGCCACTGTTAAGGGCCCATTTCAGAATTATCATCACAGTTTAACCCTTGGACCAGTGCCCCTTACCCCTCCCCACCCACACGCCCCCCCCACCCCGCCCTTCCTCAAACTAAAATAATTATTGAGACTCTATTTTTGTCTCTACCAACATTGCAACATACAGTACATGCTTACTGCCCACTTTCTGGGAATGTGTGTGTATGTGTATGTGTGAGCACGTGTGTGTGTTTGTATATGTATATATGAGTGGTGTGTGTGAGTAGTATGTGTATATGTGAGTGGTGTGCGTGTGTGTGTGTGTGTGTATATGTGAGTGGTGTGTGTGTGTGTGTGTGTGCGTGTGTGTGTGTGTATATGTGAGTGGTGTGCGTGTGGGTGTGTGTGTGTGTGTGTGTAGGGCATGTGGTTTCCTCGTCCTCCTGTGTGCACAGTAGTGTAAATATGCAGACTGCTGCCTGGTGTTTGATAAGCACGCACATGATGAATTAATTTCCTGTAGCCTTACAGGAATGATTAAAGGTGGAGGAGAACATCAAACTATCTTAGACATTCTATAAGGATATAACAATATTTATTGTGAAGATACTTTCACTAAGCAACATGTTTTTGTCGCCCAAGACACTTGTATTATGTCAAAAAAAATTAAAACGCAACTTTTTCTGACAGGTTGCTGGAGGTTAATTAGGATGGATGTGAAAAAAACCTCATCTTACATCAACTAAAATGAAAACGATTGTCAGCTTCCCTGACTCCCAGCTATCCTGCCATCTCATAGTTTGATTAATGTTCTCAAACATTATCTAATGTTTGCCTTCTTTGAATGCACGTCTCATCTGGCGTGTGTGTGTACCATACAGGGCAGCTTCCTGTAAAAAAGGCCGTCCCTGGACCGGACAGGAATCCACTTCGCTCCTGAAGTTGTCCGATCTAATTAGCAAACATTAGCGCGCGATAGCGGGCGTGAGAGGCGTACCTGTACCTGCCTGTGTACCTGCCTGTGTACCTGCCGCTCCACCTGTGACTGCAGGTGCTGAGCTGCTCTTATCAGCACATTATTTACTGTGTGAGTTTTTCCTTCGCCACGAGAATAAAGTCACAGACAAGTCCAATCTGGTCTGATTACAGGTGGCCAGGTAGACTGCACACACACACGCGCGCACGCACGCACACACACACACACTCTCTCTCTCTCTCTCTCTCTCTCTCTCTCTCTCTCTCTCTCTCACACACACACACACACACACATACAGATACTCTCTCTCTCTCTCTCTCTCACACACACACTCCTTTTTCCAGGCTTTGTGTTTTCTCTTTAAATTAGCATGTCTTGACGGACAGGTTTCCTCCTGTGTTGCCATGGCGATGAGTGCCTGTCCGTCTTTGCTCTTTATGATATATGACAGGTGTGAGGACTGGCTGATTGAACAGTGCTCTCCTGCTCTCGAGCTGCGGCTGCCTGTCCCAAACTGACCCCCCCCCCCCCCCGCCCCCCCCGCCCCCGTGCACATGCCAGCCTCACCTTCATCTCATTGCCATGGAAACAGCCAGCGCCCTGGACCAAAGTGCCAGTTTCGAGCCATTCTGATCCAAACCTGACCTGGTCCAAATTTTGGCGACCCCCATCGGCAGACAAAGTACAGGTATGCTCACACCTGCAGGTATGCTCACACCTGCGCAACCGTGCCACTGCAGGTGCCGACAGGCTCCGCCCCCCCAGGCAAACAGGTCACCTCTGATTGGAGCGCTGGGCCACATGGGACACTGATGGCCTTTCTTATGCAAAAGACCAAGATCCAAGATTTGGATCAATAGCCAGCTATTATTATTATTATGAGTAATGAAATTGCCCATTTGCGTAAATAGCTACTTGGATTATTCTTGTATAATGTGGTGCTGACATCCAGGAGCACTACAGGTGTCCCTGCATAGCCTAGTGCTGAAGACAGAGCTGTAGTGAGGAGACATCGTGCCCCACCACCTGCACACCCATGAGCCTCTATCTGAAGGAACAAAATATCTTCTTCAGACTCTATTTACAAATCATTTTGAAAACCATAAAAAAAAAACAAAAAAAAAAACTTGTTTGGAGTTTCAGAGATGTTTTCAAAAAAAAAGGTACCGTCAGGACTTGGGAGTCGTTTCATGCCACCGAACAAAACAAAACGAAAAAAACGAGAGAAATTTTGCCGTGTTGCCAAGCTTCCGTGCCCGACGACGACGACGACGACAAAGGCAACCTGGATTTCAAAGAGCCCCCCCCTTTGTCGCCGGGGAGGGACCCAAAGTTTTGACAGCCGCCAAGGTTCAGACAGAGGCGGCGGCGCACGCTGGATGCCGTCTCCGTGGCGACCTTGAAGTGGGAACGTGGGGGGGTGGGGGTAAGGTGTGCCGCACCGCAATGAGACACAAACACTCAGGTAAACACGCACTTAACCGCCAGGCGCTTAAAAGGACGTTTGATTTGCTCTTTCTGCCTTTGCTGCGAAGAGGCAAAAAAAAAAATGTATTTATTTTTAAAAACCAGACTGAAAGGAGAAGCGTGCCGAATGCAGATTGACAGGATGTGGTAAAGTTGAATTTAGGGTTCGGGGAACAGAGCGTTTTCGGAACTCGAAAAATTACTGCCAGGCAGTATTACTGCTTTAGGCCAGGTTGGGCCTAAAGCTGGTTGCTACTGTGGAGGTCAGTGAACATCTGCTGCTGCTGCTGCCGTCATCCTCACCTGGGATGAAGATCCCCTCTCTCCTCTCTCCCAAAACCTCCTCCCAATAACCTCCCCAAAAACCTACTCCCCAAAAACCTCCTCCCTTGCGAGGGAAACCAGGCCTGCAGACTCCATTCTCCTCCCAGCCTCTCCCTCTCTCTCTCTCTCTCTCTCCCTCTCTCTCTCTCCCTCTCCCTCTCCCTCCCTCTCCCTCTCCCTCTCTCTCTCTCCGTTTCCACGAGCCGCTCTGCTCTTTCACACGGAAGAGACAGGGGAGAGAGGGATCAAGAAATGAGCGTGGAACGGAAGAGAGAACAACAACAACAACAGAAAGAAGAAAACGGGCCCCCGGGTGGGCGAGTGTTGTAGCAGCAGCGGAGAAATGAGCGGGTGTAACCCCCCCCCCCCCCCCCGCCCCCCCCCAGTATTATCGACCGTGCAGGGGCAGAACAGAGAGAGAGAGAGAGAGAGAGGAGGGTAGGGTAGGGGCAGAACAGAGAGAGAGAGAGAGGAGGGCAGGGGCAGAACAGAGAGAGAGAGAGAGAGAGAGAGAGGAGGGTAGGGGCAGAACAGAGAGAGAGAGAGAGAGGAGGGCAGGGGCAGAACAGAGAGAGAGAGAGAGAGGAGGGCAGGGGCAGAACAGAGAGAGAGAGAGAGAGGAGGGCAGGGGCAGAACAGAGAGAGAGAGAGAGAGAGGCTGTCTGGCAGTCAGCATCTCCCAACTGCGTGCACCAGGAGACACACCCAGAAGCCTCTGCTATAACAACAAACCGGCCGACCAATCCCGCCTGGGCGTAAGCAGGACCTCCGCCGCGCTCCAGCGGAATCCTCCGAAAACGGGGCGCTACGTTGGCCGTGACCGGGTCGCGGGGTCCAATGAGGGCTTTGTCCCGCTCCAGCCAAGCGCGGCGTTTTCCCCCAGGACACGCGCAGAGGCCGCTAGGCCTGTTTAGATGGACTCAAACTGCGCCGGGCTTTCTCAGAACTCCAACCCGCGACCTCCATTTTTATTATTGTCTGCTGAACGGACGGACTGACCTCAAGACCAAATTGTGGTTAAAGTTCAGGCCGGCCAAATTCTGAAATGGTTTTGAAAAGAATCTACAAAAAAGAAAAAAAGAAAAAAAAAATTGGACTGTCCCTAGAGGAAAACCTGGTTTCAGTGAAGTGCGTATTTAAACTGAAACTTCGTGGTGACCGGTTATTGGGAGCAGGCTGCTGAAACCCCCTGGCCCGTCTTCCTCATTCGCACTGATGGGTGACTCATTCCGAAACGCACGGAAAGAAAGGTCATAGGTTAAAGGTCACCTGTTTTGCAGCACACATCAAATGTCACCAAAAGGAGTGACTCACCGTGATGCGCCAGTGATGAGGCTGTTTAAAGTCGATGATTGAATTTCTTGATCTCATTCCGCCTCTCCTTTTGCTTAAAACAGGAAAGGGGGGCAGTTGTGCTTCAGCTGAGGCTTTGAGTGTGTATTTCACCTCATCTGACATATCTCTGTTTACACACACACGCACACACACACACATACAGACACATGCACACACACACACACACACATGCACACACACACACACACACACATGCACACACACACACGCACAAGCACACACACACACACAGACATAGACACATGCACACACACACACACACACGCACAAGCACACACACACACACACATGTACACACACACGCACACACACACACAGACACATGCACACACACACACGCACAAGCACAAACGTACACGCACAGACACACGCACAGACAGACAGACACACACACACATTCATGGAAACACAAACATCCTACACAAACACACTCTGCAATTTCTTGGGACAGGATGTCAGGTCAAAAGGATGTGTCTGGGAATAAAGGCCAGGTCAAAAGGATGTGTATGGGAATAAAGACTGATGACGAAAGTCAGGTCGAAATATTCGTGACCACATAAAACTAAGTCTTTGTCCTCTCAAAGCAGGAAATGAGGAGAACCGGTTTCGACTGGACGGAGTCGGAGGGGCCTGAAGTAGCCAGCGTTCCCCCGCGGGGTGGAGATGCCCACAGTCCGTGAAAGACCGTCTCTGACACAGCGATCGTACCTCTCCGTCTGCGGAAACGTGACCCCGATCGCCAGCGTGGGCCAGAGGTGGACGGAACGCGTCCAGCACGCAGGTGAGCTATCCCATCTGTGACATCACTTCCTGGAGGCGGAGCTTAACTTAAACAGGTGGCGGTATCTGCGGTGTCGCTTGGCGCCAGGAGCGGTACATCCCAACCTGCGCGCGGATGAGGGTTTTTTTTGTGTGTTCTCAGAAGCAGACGTTCGCTCGCATAAACAAAGTTTCGCTGCGGCAACGTTTTCGGTCTTCAGCGTGTTTTACTGGAAGCCTGATAGCGATCTCTCGGTAGCGCAGGAAAACGCTATATTTCCCCTTCCTGTTCACAGCAAGTGGACATAAACCGGAAACTGGAAAATAATTTGGACGTGAAATACTTGTTATAAATAAACGCGAATGCAAATGGAGATGGCCAGTAAATAAACCCACTCCAAACGCTGGCAGCGTTTTTAAAAACTTGACCGTCGGCGCCAGCAAAACGGTTACCGGAGTCGTCACCGGGCGCAAAGAACGCTGCCGCCCGTTAGCATGCGCTAACGAGAGGAGGCCTCGGCCGATCCCTTTCCACAGCGTGCGCTACTCTCCCTCCCGCGAAAAGTTGTTAGACGCCAATATACTGCAAATAAGTCAGATACAACTGGAGAAGCTCGCCCCCCCGGTCCCCCCCCCCCCCACCCCAAACCCCCAGGGGGTTCTCTGTGGGTATTAGATTGGGCGAGGTGGTGTTTATTGACTCCTGAGTGATTAAACGTTCGGGACCGAAATTAGTCTGTGTGGAGAAGCTGGACGTGCCGTGTGTGGGGGGGTGGGGGGGGGGGGCATTGAGTGTTCAGTGGAAGCCTTTGGTGAGTAAAACAGACTGTTTACACACTGTCCACGCAAAACGTTACTGCTGCTGCTATTAATATTAATATTAATATCAATATCATAATAAAATATCATCTGCTACTCTGTGAAGCGTCTTTGTGACAGCGCTCTTAGTAAAAAGCGCTGCACAAAATAAATATGATTTATGATACGCACCCACACAACTCTGTTGTACTTTTCCCTCACATTTTTGCATTTAGTAGATTATCTCACCCAGAGCAAGTTACACAAATTACTCTTTTTTACATACATTTATAAAGCGGGACTTTTAATCGGGGAAGTTAAGGTTCAGTATGAGGCTTAAGGGTGCAAGGGTTTCACCCTAGCCGGGACGCGACCCCACAACCTTTGAGTCACGAGCCCAGTTGTGCTACGATGCTCTCCTCTTCCTCCTTCCTCTTCAAAGCACAAATACATGACTGTGGAAAAAAAACAACGACCTTTTTTCCCCTAAAGCTAACAGCCATGCGTGCCAACTTCACCTCAGCAGTCCTTACAGCAGATGATGCTCTGGATGGAGGGGGGGGGTGGAGTTTGGGGGGGGGGGGGGGGGAGACAATGAGGAGACAGTTGCTGCCGCGGTGACTAATTCCTGCTGAGCGCGGAGGTGTGAGGATCCCTCTCTCGTTCTCTCTCTGCCTCCGTGAGCGAGAGACCGGGGCCTAATTAAACATTAACTGGCGCGGGAGGACGGGGGGGGGGGGGGGGGGGCGTGGCCTGCGTGGGCGCGGGGGAGAGCCCGCCGTTCTGGTGCAGACCCGCCAGGCGAGAGGATTCCGGAGCGCTCCTCGGGTGCGTGGGCCGGACCGGGGGATGACACGCGCCTCCCCCCCCCACCCCCCAGCCCCGCTCCGGCAGCCAGGCCGAGCTGCACATCCGCCAACGCCACAGAGCACACAGAAAGAAAAAAAAAACAATAACAAAAAAATGAAAAAAGAGAAACTTCGAACAGCACAGTATCTCTCTCATCTTTTTGGTCCTGTGTTGCTGCTACTTGATCTGCCCACGCTGATTAGCTCCTGCGGCTATCCTCCCCTGTTTTAACCCTTTGTAGAGCAGAAGGGATGCTTCATTTTTGCTGGAATGTTTTTTTTTCTCTCCAAAATTCAGTGTTCTAAAACTCCATTGTCTTCAGTCACCAGCAGTGATTGTTACATCAGCATTAGAATGTTCAGTTAAGAACATTCTGATCACACCTCAAAGGGTTAAGGACATGTCTGTTTTTTTTTTGTTTAGTTTTGTTTTTTTTTTAAAGCCACTGCGTTTTTTCCGACAGCTGATGTCGGCAAGCTGCTGCCCCACTAGTTTATCCCCGCGCCATTGCTACCGCGACTGCAAATCCTCTTACAAATGCCTTCGAATCTAAACACAGTGCGTCTGCATCTGCCGCCATGACAACGTCTAATCTCTCGACACAGGGACAGACGGCACCATGGTATCTTCACCTGCTCCTGAATATTTTTGTTCGGTGATTTATTTATCGTTTCATTACATAACACCTGTTGTGCCTCGGACGGGTCTTTCTCTATGCGTTAACGTGAAAGATGTATGTTTGTGCTCCAGGTTAACTGTCATCAGAGAACAGGTATCACATAATATGTATCATCGTCATTCTCATTACAAACACTGACCCCCTTCAAGAACAACCCTGGGAAGCACTGTTTCATGATCACCGTTATATACCGCGTTTTGTGATTTTGTGTCTCATTCTTTCACGACGTTACGCTTTCATTAGCATTTAGCCGTTTTGCAGACTGCCCGTAATCCAGAGCGACTTTTAAAAAGTGCCTGCTGGGTAGCAGTGTATTGACACACGTTATAGGAACGGGACGCGGCGAGGCACTTTCGGCCTCGATCGACAGGCAACAGAAGCCAATTTGTGAGCATGCTCAGTGAGATATTACTGCGTCGGAGGAATATACCTGGCAGTAATCCAGCGGAGTGCGCGCGCGGGGGAGACTGTGGGCTTTCATTAAAGCGACCCAGCAGAGGTCGATTGAGCGCCGCTTTTAAGCGCAGTCGTCCGAAATAGGGACAACTTGTTATCGCGTGCACAACGAAGTAACGGTTTAGTAATTAGGTTGCAGACTTGAATTGAGTCAGCGACTGTGGCAACATGTCGATTCGTCTGTCGCGAACCGGCGAATAATCCCTTCCCTTGTGGTAACGCGAGCAGGGAGTTTGTGTCTCGCTCCTCTCATTTCGACTGCTCGTTGCAAGTCATTATTAATATCGGTTGCGCGAGGTGAGTGGTATGGAGAATTCCCGTGTATCGAACCAGGGACACCCCTCCGATTAATGGCTAGGCTCGCGCCTCGCCTCGAGCTAAAATAGCATAAACTAATTTACGCCGAGTTGCAATGTTGGTGTGGACATCTTTTCGTTGTATTAGACATTTCCCAGTTCGGTTGCGATCAGCACAAATCTAAACCACTTTATTTTCGAATACCCTTTTTGTTGCATATGTGGACCAGTCGCTTTACCGTTTACCAGAGCTGATTCTGGGAAATAATGTGTAGTAATTAAAAAGGAAAGATCGCACTTTGTCTTTTGGAGTTCAAAGTTTGATTTTTCTGTCCCATGTGATCCATGGGCAATAAACATTATTATTGCACGATGGAGATGTGTAGCCTACTTGCAGAAGAGTGTGCCTTGATTCTTATATATAGGAGCCGAACAATTGTTTTGGTCCACTTCTGTTTTTATTGCCTGTAATGATCAAGTGCAACGGACTGAATTTTTGGTGCTTCAAATTTAGATGGAACGCTTTTAAGCGTAGCCTACTCCCATGTGTCAGTATTTGGTTTAAAATAATGATCTCATGCACGACAATCACCGCACGGGTAGTGTGCATATCCTACCTCGTCTATTCAGAGGTAGCTATTTCGTACAATGCGAACCAATACATTTCAAGATTGAAATACTTTTGGTCACTATTTTATCAGTTGAATAGCCTATTTGCATTAGGTTTATTGCACAATAACACAAATTAAATGCGTCGCTGATAGGCTAGGTTATATGTCACCATTTAATCGATCGAATTCTTGCAGTCATTAAGAATTAGTTATTATTCAGTCTGAGGGGGCGTTGCTTTGGACAGTCTGATAAGGTATGATCTGAGTACAAAGTTTCAAGTTATTCACGTCTATGTTTGCACCTGTTGTCACCTGTGGTGCGTGGAGTCGAAGATAAAACTCGAGTTCATACTGCATTTTTGCAGTGAAAAAACCGTCAGTGAAACCCGCCTGCGCAGCAACCCAGTGAGCAAAATCCGAAATCTACACGTCTAGAGGGGTGGACATTTAGGTTGAGAGGCGTTTTGACATAAACACAGATCTGTCTAGGTTAACCCCAATACAGATCAGGTTTTACCTGCATAGGCTGTAGCCTGGCTACGCCCAAGTCGGCTAGAAAACTTTCACTTTTAAACCAAATGCTTCACCTGAACGCCTAGACGGCGTTTCAACCGACTTTTCACCACAAAAATGTTCACCGCGTGCTGTGTTTACTTGCGCTCGCTGTGTTTACTTGCGCTCGCTATTCGAGCAGACGCGCGCGTCTGTTACTGGTCCCAACACCACCCCGCCCCCGCAGTAATATTTGTGTAACTTCGTCTGGGTACCCCGTGTCGCGCCACCTGGGCACAGGGTACCACACGGAAAACCAGCAGAAATAATATTATTAAATATTAGCAGAAAGCACAACTTTCACTCTCGCGTTCGCCCGCAGAACTCTCTCTCTCTCATGACAGCGAACGGTAAAGTACGCGCTCACGCTGTTATTTGCAGTGGTGCCATTGCACTATAAGATAACATCTCGATCCCAGTAGCCTACCAATGTACATGCAAAATAAAGACGGAAAAAACACAAACGCGCATCGATTTTTTTCCCGCCTACATAACACAAGACGGCGCATAACAACACAAAAACAAACTCGCCAATGACCCCTTCTCTCCCCGTAACGGAGAGATTCTACTGCATTGCAAACTGGGTGACAGATGACATAATAAACGATAATATTATATATTCGCTCATCATATGCAGCTGTGGTATTATTATGGTTCATACGTGCACGTTGATTTCATAATTATTTTAATAGTTAAAACTAGAGCGAATAGCCCGAGCATGTATTTCAGAGAGCGGGTGGGGGAGATTTACTGCAAATGCGTTTTCATTTCACATTTTGACTTTTTAAATAGGATACTTCGCAATCCATCAGTATTGGCAGCAGTAAACAGTGAACCTGGACCAAAGTAAATCATCTGTCGAGGTGGCCGCCAGCGCTAGCGAAAGTATAAAATTCTGCTGACATTAGTTATTGCTCCCAGAGCTGGACTTCAACCGGGCTCTCGTCTCTCAGTCGCTGCCAAGCTCCGATCAGCGCTACATCAGGAAATGCCAAATAAGGGCAAGGAAGTGGAAACCCACCGGAATCGGTCCTTTTGTAGACACGACCTTATATGGCATGACGGAGCTGGGTCTTCCGGCAAGTGCGAGGCTCCCGCGCAGACGGGAAATCCGCGTTTAGCTGGAGCCACTGGCGAAGAGGCAAACGTTGCATTTCATTTTTTATAGTGGGATTTACAGCTGGAGGTGCATTGATTCGAGCGGGACGGGAAAACGATTGGGCTTCTCCTCTCGATTTATTGCACGAGCTTAATTCAGTCGCCCCGCGCTGCCTTTTCCCCCAGGCAAACGTCATGTGTCCTCCACTGCAGTGCCTAAATATGGGCTTCCTTCAGTCCATATATGGACATCTACGTCACGAGTAGGAGGATATATAAAGGAGTGGGGATTCTCTAAATAGAGAACGAGCCCACAGAGCCCAACACAGCCACTGCCAGTTCAGAGCGAAGCAGATAGACACGCAAAGCGCTATCTCTCTCTCTCTGAGAAACACGTTTCAACAAGTGAAATAATCACTAACCTAAAAAAGGGAAAAAATAAGGTGCAGAATACATCAAGAAAACAGATCTGTCAACAACAACAACAACAAAAAAAATCAATTTTCATTCATTTTCAGTTTTTTGTGTGTGTGGAATGAACAAAAAGGACACGTTTCATCATTATTAATAATTTTTAACCAACAAGTGGATTTTTTTTCTCTTGAAGAGGAAAAAAACAACAACAGCAGCAGCAGCAGCAGCAAAGCCAGCAGACTGAAAAAAAAAAAGTGGAGGTCTCCCAGAACGTCGCCGTCGGAGAGAGAAACCGTGACCGGCAGCATCTGTCCGTCGGTCCCCTGAGGTGTTGCAGGTAATCCCCCTCACCTGCGAGCTCCCGTGCGCAGTGCGCGCAGATCTCCCAAGAAGCCTCCCGCGCCTCCACAGAAGAGGAGACCCCTGAGCAAGCTCGCCGCATGGCTGCAGCCAAGACAGAGATGCTCCTGCCAGCCCTGCAGATCTCCGACCCCCTCAGCTTCCCCCACTCCCCCATGGACAGCTACCCCAAGCTGGAGGAGATGATGATCCTCAACTCGGGCGCCTCCTTCCTGGCCGCCTCGGCCGCAGAGGGCTCCGCGTTCGGGACGGGGGAGGCTGGAGACCAGTTCGAGCACCTTGCGGGAGGTACGAGAGCAATCTGCTGTTTTTCTGCACGGGGGGGCTAGTGCATGCATCGGGGGTGGGGGTGGGGGGTGGGGGGGCGAGGAATGCATATTTGCTTTTATGTGCGTCTTAGTGCATGAAAAATACTGCAGCTGTGCATGTAAATGAATTAAAAAGCTAGTTAGAATGAATAAAGCTGAGAGTGTTTATTTTATGGGGTTCCTGCTGTAATGTTGCGTTTGATGTCAGTTGGAATGAAGGATGGGAAGTCCAGAATGAGGCATTGAATAATTCAGGTTCTTATATTTATTTAAAATGACCGTGTCAGACCAGTGGCTGTAAACTGACGGTAAATTAAAACTGCATCGGTCAAAGCAGCAAAGAGTTGCAGACTCGGCAATGAGAAAGCCTGCACTGATGGAATGAGAGGCAAAGCAGAGAGAGAGAGAGAGTGAGGGATGGAGAGAGAGAGAGGGAGGGAGAGAAATAGACAGAGAGAGAAGGATGGAGAGGGAGAGAGAAGCAGGCACGAGCAGAGGATATCAGCTGTGTGGGTCCACTGAAATCAGGGGGTGATGAAAACATGGGGCAGTGTGTGAATTCGATTGGGGGGGGGGGGGTTGGGGGGGGGTTGGGGGGGGGATACCCCTGCTTTGCGTCAGCACCTGCTCCTCTCCCTGCATCAGCCAAAAAGGTTCCCCCCGCTACTACCGTCCTGGAATCTTAAAACCAGACGGCAGCGGGAAGCTCATTGGCAGGAATCTGATGGCTGGTGACAGAGCGAGCGAGCGAGTGAGCGAGTGGCTTTAGCGAGTTTTTGGCTGCTAGCAAGCGGGTTTGCGGGCTTTTGACTGGCTGAGAATGTTAGCTGGTTATTGACTGTGAGCAGGTTAGCGGGTTATTGACTGTGAGCAGGTTAGCGGGTTATTGACTGTGAGCAGGTTAGCGGGTTATTGACTGCGTGTGAGCAGGTTAGCGGGTTATTGACTGTGAGCAGGTTAGCGGCTGCATGCTAGCAGGTCAGCAGGTGTTTAACTCTGCGTCTCCCCGTTGCTGTTGTTGCAGACACTTTGCCCGAGATCTCCCTGAACTGCGAGAAGCCGTTGGCCGAGCAGAGCTACCCCACGCAGCGGCTCCCTCCCATCTCCTACACGGGCCGCTTCACCCTGGAGCCCGCCAACTGCAGCAACAGCCTGTGGGCGGAGCCACTGTTCAGCCTGGTCAGCGGGCTGGTGGGGATGAACCCCCCCACCACCACGTCCGCGCCGTCCTCCTCCGCTGCCCCGACCAGCTCCTCCTCCTCTTCCTCGGTCACCTCGTCTTCCTCGTCTTCCTCCTCCACCTCCGCCCCGTCCCAGAGCTCCAGCCTCGCCTGCTCGGTCCACCACAGCGAGCCCAACCCCATCTACTCCGCCGCCCCCACCTACTCCAGCGCCAGCCCCGACCTCTTCCCCGAGCAGGGGGGCCAGTCCTTCCCCAGCCCTGCGGGGGGCGCCCTCCAGTACCCGCCCCCCAGCTACGGCAACAGCAAGCCCTGCCCCTCCAGCTTCCCCGTGCCCATGATCCCAGACTACCTCTTCACCCAGGCGCAGAGCGAAATCGGCCTGGTGCCCATCGACCAGAAGCCCTTCCAGACGCAGGGGGGCCAGCAGCCCTCCCTCACCCCCCTGTCCACCATCAAGGCCTTCGCCACCCAGACGGGGTCCCAGGACCTGAAGGGTGTGTACCAGTCCCAGCTGGTCCGGCCCGCCCGGATGCGCAAGTATCCGAACCGGCCCAGCAAGACTCCGCCCCACGAGCGTCCCTACGCCTGCCCCGTGGAGACGTGTGACCGGCGCTTCTCCCGCTCGGACGAGCTCACGCGCCACATCCGCATCCACACGGGCCAGAAGCCCTTCCAGTGCCGCATCTGCATGCGCAACTTCAGCCGCAGCGACCACCTGACCACGCACATCCGCACGCACACCGGCGAGAAGCCCTTCGCCTGCGACGTCTGCGGCCGCAAGTTCGCCCGCAGCGACGAGCGCAAGCGCCACACCAAGATCCACCTGCGGCAGAAGGACAAGAAGGCCGAGAAGGTGGCGGCTGCCGCTGCCGCCGCCGCCGCCGTGGGGGGGCCCGTCCCCGTCTCCGCCCCCTCCCCCGCCTCCAGCTACCCCTCCCCCGTCTCGTCCTACCCCTCCCCGGTCCCCTCGTGCTACTCCTCGCCCGTCCACGCCTCGTACCCCTCCCCCTCCATCGCCACCACCTACCCCTCCGTCTCCAGCACCTTCCAGACGCAGGTGGCCACCACCTTCCCCTCCTCGTTGGCCACGAACATTTATAGCTCGCCCGTGGCCACGCCCCTCTCAGAACTGCAGTCCACTCTCTCTCCGAGGACGATCGAGATCTGCTAATCTGCGCCTCCTTCCAGCGCCCCGCCACTTCCAGCTCTCCGTCCTCCGCACAAACATCATCACAAAGACTCGTTACTCCTTTTCAAAAAGCACTTTTACCCCCCTCCCCCTCCTCCCCCCACTCCACTGCTGGGCGTCAGCTTAAGGTACCTGAACTGAACAGACTGAAACTAAGACACCCGCCAAGCAAAGACAGCAGAAAACAAAAAAGGGATTTTTTTTTTTTTTTGTCCTCCTTTAATTCAATCACAGTTCTTCAGAAACTAATGAGATTTTAAAGACAAAGAGTGACAACAGGCTTCGACAGGGATTCTGAACTGACATTTTTGTAAAAAAATAAAAATAATAAAAATAGAAGAGAAAGATAAGAAGGGACTTCATCCCAGTCGGTTTTAATGCCTAAACAGTCTCAGTGCTCAGCAACTCAGACCCAGGATCACCAACACAACCAGAACTGCTAACCACCAGAGACAGATGACAGACTTTGATGATATACATAATCTACAGTATATGGATATTGTATACATTGTGCCATGTTTTTGTTCATTCTTTCTTTGGTACTGTTGATGTGGAAACTTCTTGGCATATTTACATTGTATTATTTGGCCATATTTTATAGATACTTTCTCTCTTATGTAGTGAATAATGCTGTGGTACGTTTTTGACTTTTTGTTTTGGGGGGAAAAAAAGAAGCACTTAAGTATTCAAAGCATGTGTAAGAGTGGCGTTAAGTTTATGTTATTTTGTAAATATCACCCAATGGTACTTTCTCTCTCTTTCCAAAAATGTGGCAAAAAAGGTCTGTGTAAAAAAAAAGGAAGAAAAAATGTTCAAAAAAACAAGTTTTCAAACGTTTCTGGTGCCTTTTGTGAAGCCTTGCTGATGTTTCTGACGTGTGATTGGATGCGCAGCATCTAGCCTTAAAGTGTAACGGGATATTTTTTTTTACAGAATGTAAGAGTCATTTTAAAGGACCATACGGAAAGATTGCAGGCACTGCTTCATTTATGTAGAATGTAAGCAAAAAAAGAGAATCTTTAAAGTCTATTTTTGTAACTGAAGTGTAAATATCTTCATATTCAGAAGTTGGAATGTTGTAGTTACCTACTGAGTAGGCATGGGGATTTTTTGTATGTTATTTACATGCAGTTCATTATTTTGTGGTTATTTTTATTTTGTAATTGTGTTTGTTAAACAAAGTGACTGTTTCTGGCTTCTAAACACATTGAATGCGCTTAACTGCCAATGGGATATTTGATGTACAAGATATCCTCCCAGAGATGAAATATGAATAAAATATAAATATATATATATAATCTCTTTTCTGTTTTATCCTTTCTTTCGCGCGGCAAAAACGACTGCTTGTCATGGACAGAAATGAACAACTATGAAAGAACACAGCGCTGTAAGTTTACATTCTAATATAACGTGAACACAGTTTTCATCCTGACAAACCCCACAAAGGAATTTGAAAGCTACAGCAACTGGGTGTCAGGTTATTTAACGCACGCGGTCCGTTGCTCTCCTAATTAAAGATCCCTTCGCGCATCTGATAGAGGCCGTCATATTTTTACAACGCTTTGTCAGTCTTACCCACATACACCTGTATAATCACGCTCCCATTTCCCCAGACAGGGGTTGAGATAAAAAATAAAAATAAAAAAAAACAAGCGGTTTTTTCCAGCGATAATGGACAGTGACACCTACTGCGGTTTGGAGAAATGTACAGTAAACTTCGCTTACGCCACATTCGAGAGCTCGGTATTGTGGTCATGGTGACTCACGAGACGCTCCAGGGTATCTCTCTACTCCCCAGTCCACAGGAAATAAGCCCCCTTTTTTTGTTTCTTTGTTTCTTCGCATAATACCGTGTTGAAAAGGCACAACATTTTGAGTCACACACACCGCCGAAAGTCCCTTTTATGACTCGATTTCCCCACCATTGAAAAACTTACCTGCCACTCAAAAATTCAACTAGGTGTTAAATCACGTGCTTGGGATCTGCCTTTCCTCCCATCCCACACGACACGAGCCCTGGATACATCTGCGGATAATGGAAGCTTTTCGAAGGTATTCTTCATTGCCTGTTAATCTTCAAAGTCTATGAAGCTTAAAGCTTAAAGCTTAAAGCTACGAATTCAGTATCTCCCGTCCCCTCCAAGTATCACGCACTGTTAAAAAATGAAAGCAGACTTATTAATGTCCTTTTCAGAAGCTTTCAAATGTTTGGTCCTCTCCGTTTTTTTGGCAAAGGATATTGTTCTCCATGCGTTTCAATGGAGGAGATGGGGAGTTTGGGGATGGGATTGGGGGGGGGGGGGGGGGGGGGGGGGGGGGGGGGGGGGGGGGGGGGGGGGGGGGGGGCGTCCGCGCAAGTCCTCTGTGATGACAACGATGTGCCTTGACAGTAAATTTTTGTGATGTACCATTTCGTTCTGCCGCTAGTTCCACTGCTTAGCCAAACAGGCGCTGGCGACATGCTGCCTCATTGGAAAGCAAGCAAAAATAAAAACCCATCAGCGGAAATGAAGGACGACTCGTATTCAGAGAATCAATTTGCGTCATTAGATGCGATTCACCATTAAAATGTGCTCCCTTCCTACAGCACAAGCGAGGAAAACAGCCACACATGAACACACACGCACGCACACATACACGAAGTGAGCGAGAGAGCGCCTATTAAAATGATATAGTAATAATTTGTGACATGTAATACGTCTTATGCAGTTTTTAATAACACTTGTATTTTATATGTTATTATTTACACATACGTTTTCATAAAAGGTGCGTAAAAACCCAGTGACCTATAGTGTTCTGCCCAGTACGAAGCCGTTACTAACGTAACTACCTACATTCCACTGGATGTGCCCTTTACCATTTCTCGCACAACAGTGTATTAAATCAGTCGGCATCTCGTCTGTAATATTCCGTTAGTAGTAGGCTATAGCATTCTCCAGGTATACACAAAGTGACGTTGCTTAGATATTCTTAGTCTTTTTATTTTATGCTTATTTGTGATAAAGTAGCAGTATGTATGTCTTCAAGACAAATCTGCTGAATTGATCATTCGTAACTCTTTTTGGATAAACGAGTTTGTAAGTCTCCTTACATCATCTACTAATGTCTTAAATATAAATGTAACAAGTTATTTCCATCTTTTTAGCCTATCCTCCTTAGACGTACAACATTTATTTTGGGGAGGAAATGAACGCCTTGTAATTTGTTTGCTTTTTCCTAGAATAGAAACGGTCATTGTGACTTCAAATATATTCCATTTGTGTATCCACGTTCACGATAAAATATGGAAGTGATAGAATGTGGGACGTTCTTATTATTTAGTTTTTAGGGAATGGCGCCTGTCTGAAATTAAGATTTCAGTGCTATTCCTAAAGGATGAAAGATAATTTAATTAGTCTGTGCAAGATCCCCAGGTATTTAAATGAAGAAAAAAAAAACCCACAGAAATTGACCAACGGAGTGCGTGTTTAGACAATCAGTTTATACAGAAGGGTCTATCTATCCTATTGCAACAATCCACTTTCGTCACCGTGCATTTGACGATCAGAAGTTATTCCTAAACTGCACTACAGACACCACGTCGGTCAGCACAAAGAGAAAAGACAAATAAAAAAACAGCACAAAAGAAATTGCAGATATTCTCGTTTGGTGTTGTGCATGCGCATCACACTTGTGTCCACGCGCACTGAGACGATTTTTAATGTCCTCCTCAATCCCACACCCCGGCGACAGATTTAATTTTGATGACAAATGATCAACTCGAACACTGTCCCTTTTCTCTTCGAGAAAGTAATTACCGAAATGTCAGGATCAATGAGCTGATGGAACCTATTTGTATAATTATTTATTTCGTCGGTTTAGGCGTCGCGGATTTCCTTTTGGTCTGGTCCAGCTGAGCGCGCGCGCGCTCAATGTCTTCCTCCCCTCACGCGCAGTCAGCTTCACGTGGGACGGGGATATCTTGGGAAGTTCAATGCGCACCTTATGCGAGCATCTGCATTGTTAAATATTTTATAAATATTACCCACTGATTAGCATCATCATTCAATCATTTAAAAAGAGTCCCTTGCTTTATGACAAAATTTGTTCGTTTTTCTTATGAACGGAAACCCACAAGCAAACCAAAATATTATCTGCAAAACTCTTTGTCAAGATAGTTTGGGCAAAAGGTGTAATGGCAAGCGCAGTCCAATCATTCAGAGAAGTTGAGCTGCATTTGTATTTGTAGTCGGCAGCTAAAATACCTTCTACCAGAAAATGTGACTACATGCAAAAGTACAGACTACATGAGGCTGACGTCACCCTTGCTGACCGTTTGTGGCAAATCATCTGGCTATACAGGGATTCCACATGAGAATCAATTAGCGGAATGGATGATATTTGATTTAGGTTATCCCATTGTCTTGAAACGGCAGCCGTTGCTGAGAATGTTTTTTAATTGGGTGAGGTTTTATTGAAATCAAACCTTAATTCAATTACTTCTCAATCCGAACAATTATGCCTGCTGGGCTCAGTGCAGCGCCAGTGCAAGGCAGCTGTATGCGAGCGGGTGCACGTTAACTGTAATGAAGATGCATTGGCGGTTCAATTAACGAGGGTAGAGTTTATTGTGTTAAAACTGCCGCGTGGGGTTCCGAGGAATAACGACAGACAGCGCCGTCTGCGCACGTGCCGCTGAGATCCGTTTTTAAAATAGGTGCCTTCTCATTTTCCAGCCCTCGTCGGTTCTCTCTCGGAGCCTGCGCTGTTCAAAGGCGATTCATCCGTACATGAATAATAATGGAAAAAAGTAATAACGATGTTCTCAAACTAATTTATCATATGTGAAAAAGATCAAATGATTGCAGTCTGCCTTTTCTTTATTTTCTGTTCCATCTCCCTCTCTCTCTCTCTCTTTTCTTTTTCAGCTACATGGCCTCATTATAGACAAGTTCCAAAGCATTTTTTCCTCTATTGGATCCTTTTGCTATCTTTCATGTGAAAGCCATGTTGTACTGTGATTGTGTGTGTGTGTGTGTGTGTGTGTGTGTGTGTGCGAGCACGTGTGTGCTTGCACCTACCACGAGTAAAGTGTGTGCAGAGAGAGGGAGAGAATGACAGAGACAGACAGTTTTGGCAGTTGTGAGAGAGTCCGAGAGTATGTCAGAGGGAGTGTATGTATCTGTATGTGAGAGAGAGAGCGTGTTTGTGCAAGAGACAGAGAAAAAGAGTGAGAGAGGGTGTGAGACAGAGAGAGTGGAAAAGAGGAGAGAGAGAGAGAGAGAGCGAGGGAGGGAAAGAGAGAGAGGCAAAGGATAAGCTGTCTGTGGTTCTGTTATAAACACCACCCATACTCCTCGCGTCCTTTTGTTGTGTGGAAAGGTGCAGGTTAAGGGGTGATGGACCCCAGGTGATGGACCACACACCTGTCTGCAGGTCTGATGAGCTGGGTCACAGTGACAGGTTATTGATAGCCAGTTCTACAGCGTGCTGCATCCTTTCGAACAGGTAGGCTGCAGATTCACATGTGGATCAATGAGGCTTAAACTGGTATCCAAATAATTACTTCTAATGGGCAATTAAAGACACGAAGGTGAAGCACAAACCAAGCCGTGTAATTGCCCGTCTCTGATTTAATCAAAAGGCTTGTGAACTGGAAGAAAGGTGATGTTATACATGCAGTGTGTTTCAGTGAGAAAATAAAACCCAGATAAAAGTGTTTGGCTGCGTGTAAAGTGTTTATAAGCCACTCAGGCAGGGGCATGCGACTTGCGTAGCCTATTTGACATATAAAGATCTGGTTTTGAATATTTAATATAATTTTTTTTTTGATGATGATGACGCAGGTTCCTTTCCTTATTCAGCGTTAATGATAATGAACAGAGCAACTAAAACATACCTTAACACTGGTAGTTTTTAGAATTTTTTGTTGTTTTCTTTTATTAACAAATGGGGTTATTTAAAGTGCAACTTTTGTGTTCGTATCCCCAGTGGCAATGTGCGGTAAAATAATGTAGCTGTTTGTACATGCGTTATGGGATTTATCGCTTATAATTACAACTGCACTTGATTTTGGAACGTCGTTAACCACGCCCGATTCAAAAATTTGATTAATTGGTGTGGAAAACCCGGAAGTGAGGTAGCTTAAGGACGTCTCGGGAGTGAAATGGCTAGCTACAGGTACAGCAAAGTTCAACACTACTGCACTGGTGAGTCCTACAGTTACGGGCGAGGTCGAATACACAATTAATTATAGACACGATGCGTCACAGTCTTACTATCCGGAGCCTTAGGAAGAAAAATGACTGTGAACAGACGAGGAGGAGTATAATTGTCAGGGGCCGACTCAAGACTGGGATGTGGTCTGGGGAGAACTTGGACAACATCTTGGTGAGTGGCCTTAGAGCTGAAACTACAGAGCTACGATGCTATCTAACGTTCGTTAGGTAGTTAATATCAGCGCTACGGTTGAAGATACGTTTTTTTTTATTTCACGTTGTGTGTTCTTAGTTCACTGAGCCTAGCGCTCAGAACTGATGTTGCTAGGTGTCTTACATGGTATTAATCGTCGTCGTCGTAGTCGTACTTGCCCATGCCCAGTGAATACTCACAACTGCTGGCTTGCTGAATGTCTCTTTGCCGATAAGCGATAGAATGTAATGCAACATTCTGACTCGGGAGTCTGGGACATCCATGACCCTGATAACCATTTAAAAATGTCTTTATGTTGTGTAACGTTATATTATTAAAAATAGCATTAAGTCAGCGCCAACGTCCAATCACCTTCTCAAATAAATGTTATGTGTTTCCTATAACTGGTCAAGATAATTCGTACGGAAATCTGTTGAGATTATCAGAAACTTTTTTTCTAAATCTCATAATTTATGCTGTGATTACAGGAATGTTGCCTTATATAGCCTAACTCGTGATAATGACATAATAAGATGCTAATGTTGAAATCATCGTGATAAAAAAAATGTCCTACGGCCTCCAGGTTGCTTTCCTAGGCCTAAATACTGGCTTGCTAAGTGTATGATGCGGGATCTGAAATGCTAATTTGAGGTTGGGGTAGTTGACGGCAGGGCCTCACCCTCACCGACCCCCTCCCCTGGTGTCCCACAGACCCCTTACTCCTGAACCCCCCCCCCCCCCCCCCCCCCCCCATTTCGGCTGGGCGTGACCACACTCCCAGTCACGATAACAAAAACCAAATGGAAAGCAGATGAAAGCCATCACTGACAGTGAGGGATGTCTCGTTTTCAGATAATCAGTTTGCATCATTAGATTCAATTCATCATTAAAATTTACTCCCGTCCTGCCTCATAAGCAGCAAAAACACACACACACGCATATACATGCAGCATACCCACCGGCCAGCTTCTATGCAAGCTGTCATTTCCTGCTGTGGCAGTGATATTTCTAGGTAGCACTCACTGTTTTCGCTGAGGAAGGAGACTTGCAGAGATAAACGACTGAGGAGAGCCTGCTTTTGTTGATCAATTTGGCGACTCATAATTGCCCAATTTGAGCGTTATGCAGATGCTTTTAGCGGAAGCGGTTTGCAGAATGTGCGTTTTACCGCGGCTGGAAAACCACGACCAGACCTGGAGCTGAGCAAAAACGCGGTTAAATCAGCGCCGCTGTGGAGATGCCACAAGACCCGCCGGATCAAGTGGGAGGAGGGTCGCTGTTTTTTCTTTTAAATAAAACCTTAATCGGGGTGTATTTGGGTGGAATCTGTGAGCTAGCACAGCTGATTTAATGGTAACTGGGAAGGGGGGGTGGGTGTCAACAGCGTGACAAGGAGAGAAAATGGCCCCCGCAAAACAGCGAGAGTGACATTCGCCCCCCCCTGGGAACAAACTGCACCGATTGTGTCCCACGAGCCACCTGGGGGGTAACGTCTTGGATTTTTCCCAAAACATGGAACTCATATTTAAAGGATTCCATTTAAAAAAAAAAAAAAATTTTTTTTATCTGCACCTCTTTTCACGAGCGCCTGAAATGTCACCGTATGTCACGTTTGAGATAGTGTCTGTCATAACACACATCTTCTGAAATAAAAAATAAAAAAACGCACTTTCTTAGATGCGCGGTATTTTTTGTGTGGGAAGAACTTCCAGAATTTTCCCCCAGACTTGTACTTTCTATTACTGCTTTAAGTTAATGTTTATTGCCCGTTTTAAAGCGTTCTGAAATCTTCCAAAGGTATTTGTTGCTTAGAGAAACTTTACAGGAGCCTTTTTCTGCACCTGCTGCCCAGTGTCCCTCATTGCAGGTTTTCCAGAAATCAGCGAGCATGTGACGTTTAACCGACCCTGCTCCAGTGTGTCCGTCACAGCCGGGGTGGGGTGGGGGGGGGGGGGGTGGAACTTTCTTTCCAAGCGCGGAAGAGGGTGAGGGTTTAAATTTCCCATTCCCTCTCTCCCTCTCTCCCGTTCAAAGGAGCAAAGCAGTTTTTCGGCACATCAAAGCTGGCTCTCTGTCCCGTTCGGAGCGGGGGGGGGAAGGGAACAAGAGTCCCGGTTTCACTGTGCGCCAATCCGCAGTGGGCCCCCCCCGCCTCTTTCGGGCCTTCACTTCAAGGGCCCCCGCTTTGTTAAAAATGTGTTTGTTCTCTATTCTTTTTGGGGTCGTGTGTTTAAAAAAAAAAAAAAAAAAAAAAAAGTGCTTCCTTCTCCTCTCCACCCGCTACCAACTTTTTCTTTTAATAAAATTTTTTTTTCACTTTTATTAATTTGTCTTTTTTTGTTGTTGGAAAAATCATGAAGGCTAATTAACTCCATCATTCTGATGCAAGGTCTGTCGATGGTCCCTTTCATCCAGATACTGATGCCCTCTTATATGGGCTTAGCCTCCGGGCCTTTTAAAAAAAAAAAAATCTCGTTCTGAAATATTCCCTTTGATAACGGCGTCGTCAGCGCGGTCCCCATGGTGATTAGGCTGTGCTTTAATGTCAGACCTGCGGAGTCTGAAGGCCTCCATTAGACCTGTGCCGCACCATCTGTGTCCCCCCTGCACCATCGTCGGCCCCGCCTGCTTCCGGTTCCGTTTTCATTGTGATGCGTCGACCCCTTATTGGCTACAGCGCTGCCACATGATTGTGTACTTCTTCACGTAATTTATTGCCATGTGTGCCCTGCTGGCTAAAGTTATTAGCGCCGCGAGTTAAGTAGCTACGGCTTATGGGCCGGAATAGCATCGGAATTCTGCCCTAATAGGCCGGAATAGCATCGGAATTCTGCCCTAATGGGCCGGAATAGCATCGGAATTCTGCCCTAATAGGCCGGAATAGCATCGGAATTCCTCCTTTATGGATGGGAATACTGCAGATATCTGTGAGGCTCTCGCTCCGCTGGTCGGCACCGCGGCGGTCGGTCAGTGTCTGGACATGTCCTTCTGCGCCCGCTGTCTCTGGCTGTCCTGCCGGGGACAGGGGAAGGGCTCTAACCACTTGTTTTTCCTCTGTCTTCCTTCACCTGCTCTATTTGCACGTACGGCAACACACCCTCCTGCATTTGGGTTTCTTCTCTTTCTTTGGAAGTACGTTTACTTTCACTTTCAATTTACAGAAAATCATTAGCATGGAATGAACTCTGAGAGTACTTTACAGTGTACACTTTGCAGTATAACAGTTTATTTAGTCTTTATTGGATTCATATTAACACTGAGTCTGCTTGACTCTGCAAAAACTGAAGCATTTTCTTTGTGTTTTTTTGGCTCTCTTGTCATCATTTTTTCACACTGCATGCAAGACGATTTGTTGACGGGGTTGTATTACTAAATTTAGCAATTGTTCTCTAATGTTATTTTATATATTCTTTTTTCCTACTAATCTTCTCATTCTGTCATTCATTTTTTTATCACTTCGTTCTGTCAAATTCTATCCTTCCTTCTCATCTTTCTCATTTTAGCAGGTTACCTGTTGTCCAATTAAAATTAAAAAAAATATATTGATCCTTTTATTTCATTTGGTGAGCTCTCCTAAGTGCTCTTGGGCAGGTCCACTGTGACGACACTACAGCAAATAAGATTATATTTGATTTGACTTTCAACCCACAGGCAGATAATATTGCAAAGGCTTCTGGGAAATATTTGATTGTATTAAAGGGCAGAAATAGATTTGGCTGGAGACACCTTCGCGGTGTTCCCCCTTTTGCGTGGAGAGGTGTCCCGTTACGGGACTGTGCGGAACCCTGCATTACGGAGGAGGGGGAGGCCATGTGTTAGGGAGGAGGGGGGAGACCCTGTTCAAGGGAAGAGGGAGATCCTCCCAGGAATTCTGAGTCAGGAGTTTCGGCTGGGAGTCCCGCCCAAAGATGCAGCGAAACCTACAAGTCTGGTCCTGCAACAGAGGAGGAGGAAGGAGGTTGGGTGTGAGTGTGTCTGTGTGTGTGTGTCTGTGTGTGTGTGTGCGTGTGTGTGTCTGTGTGTGTGAGTGGTGGTGGTGGGGGGGGACCATGCCCACCCCCTTTTCCCCTGCTCTCCTGAGGAATCTTGGAACCTTGCCTGCTGGAAGAAGGTAGAAATCCCAGGAGGTTTCATCACCCGAGAGCGTGAGAGGAGTTCATCGCTTCAGCAAAGGACAGCTCACCCCCCCCTCCACCCCCCACCCCCACCCCCACCCCCACCCCCGGTTCCCGGAGTGCCCTGGTCAGAGGCCACGTGCAACATCTTAATCTCCTCACAGCAGGAGACTGTAACTCGTTCACTAACTGTCTGCTGCCATAACGAGCTCAAATTGACTCTCCGGACCCATGAAAATAGCAGGTAATGCCCTGAGCCTGTGCTGCGTGCAGAATCACAGCACAGATGATATAATAGCACAGGCCTTCAGAAGAGGCCGCTATGTGCAGTCTAGCACTGTACTCGAGATCGGGGAATGCTGAAGTGTCAAAACATAATTATCCTCCATTATGTGTCTAAATAGAGAGGGCATGAAACGAAGTCTGGAGCATCAGAAAGTGTTTTACTTCTACAACTTTTGTTTTTAGACCTGTTGACCGGGTGATGCCTTCCAGGGTCTGCCCTGGGCAACCCCGTGGGGGCAATTTCCCCTCCCTTCTGTGTGCTAGAGATTCCCCCCTCTCTTCTGAATGCTGTAGCTTTTTCCCTCTCTTATACGTGCTTGAGTTTTCCCTCTCTTATATGTGCTTGAGTTTTCCCCTTTCTTCTGTGTGCTGGAGTTTTCCCCCCCTCTCTTCTATGTGCTGGGGATTTCCCCCCCTCTCTTCTGTGTGCTGGAGTTTTCCCCCCTCTCTTCTGTGTGCTGGAGTTTTCCCCCCTCTCTTCTATGTGCTGGAGTTTTCCCCCCTCTCTTCTGTGTGCTGGAGTTTTCCCCCCTCTCTTCTGTGTGCTGGAGTTTTCCCCCCTCTCTTCTATGTGCTGGAGATTTCCCCCTCTCTTCTATGTGCTGGAGATTTCCCCTTCACGGCCAAAACCTCTGCGTTGGCCGTGTGTTGTGCTGCACTTCAGTTGGAGTGACATCATCGCACGCTAAAAAAAACAGATTTATGCCGCCTTCCTTGGAAATGTGTGTTACGAAAAGTGTTTCGAAATAATCTGCTCCCTTGAGCTGAATAACAGACGATGTGATGTGGATGTAATTCAGAAGTGGGTGGAATTTACCATCGTGTTTGATCAGCGTGTGAAAACAAGCTTGTTTGGTGCACCAGCACCAGGATTTTTAACAGTGGATTATTGTGCAATAATGTGAGAAAAATGGATCAATGTCAGGGTGAGAAACAGGTGCCAACTGCCAGTCTGCTCTGTGACATCTGTCAATCAGTTCTGTCACATCTTTCAATCGGTTCTGTGATATCTCTCAGTTGGTTCCATGACAGTCTGTCAGTGAAATCTGTCATATCATCCGTCAGCTGTGCTGTCTATCAGTCAGTTCTGTGACATTTATCGGTCAGTTCTGTCCTATTTCTCTGTCAGTTCTGTGATATCAGTCAGTTCTGTCTTCTGTGATATTTATCAGTCAGTTCTGTGATATCAGTCAGTTCTGTCTTCTGTGATATATATCAGTCAGTTCTGTGCTATTTATGGGTCAGTTCTGTGCTATTTATCAGTCAGTTGTGTGCTGTCAGTTGGCTCCGGTCAGAGCAGGGGTCTGTGGAGCGGTCAGTATGTGCAGCTGCTCTCTGGAAAGCAGGAGCTGTTGTTTTTACACAGGTCCCCAGAATCAGAGAAAAATGGCTGGGCTGCTGCTCCCACGTCTGGTGATGGGAGAATGTGCACGCATCTAAAATCATAGACGGGTGCAAGACCAGCTAATACATAAAAGTGCAGAGGTAAGGATTAGTCACGCACTTCCAGCGAATGCTCCCCCCCCCAACCCCCCCCCCCCCCCCCCCCCCCCCCCCCCCCCCTCCCGGCCCCTTTTGCAATCCTGTTATTTTCGTTTTTGAAAGTGCATACCATAAGTGCAGACAATGAAAAATCGCTTTATTTTCACAGAAATGTACAAAAGAGAGAAGGCCTGGATTTTTATTTAGATTTTTTTTTGGGTTGCTTGGCCTTAACCCAGCTCTAACCGATTTATGGCTCTCCCAGTCTGCACTGTGGCTTGGATTCAAACTACATTTACAAACTGAGCTATGAATTATTACAGATAAATGCAAGTGTTACTCTCCCCCATCCCCCACCCCCCCCCCCCCCCCCCCCCCCCCCCCCCCCCCCCACACACACACACACACACACACACACTCACAGCAGAGTTTTTCCCCAGTGCATTTGGCCGATTGCTGAACATGCCAAAACTGTTTGTGAAGAAGTGTGTTACATCAGTGAATCAAAACTAAAGACAAATGTTGAGCCTGATTTACTGAGACCTTTAGCTCACACAAAACTAATAACACAACCCATGATTGGTGGAAAACTAATACCGTGACCAGTCATTGGTCACGGTTATTGGGTTTGCGTGTGTTAATAGGTTTTCCATGTGCTAGCAGGCCCTTTGTCTGATTAACATACTAATAATAAACATTAATAATCATCATAATTATCTTATCAGTATTATCACCTTATGCACTTTTCTGGGAGGCACAGTATGCAAATAGCTGAACATACATTTTTAAGACCTATGAATCTATGAATAGCCTAAATAAATATAAATAATATATTGGTACATACTGTACATTACTACAGATGCGTGTGATTTATAGAATCCAGGGTTTTACTGTAAAAGCAGGCACGCACTATAGCTTCTGAAAGCGGTACCAGGTCAGTGACTGTCGTTTCCTGAAAGCGCCCGTGCTCTAATCCCCTCATTTACTCCGGTTACAGCCAATCAGGTAGGAGCCCCGTGCGAGCCTGGGAGCTGTGAGTAAGTCAAACGGCTCGCTATAAATACACAGCGTGCGCTTTCTCTCCCCTTTCGCTTCCGCTAATGCGAGTGAAGCCGTCGGTAATTGCGCTGAAGTACAAAAGTACACGTCGCTGCCGATTTATTTATTTATATAGATTTATTTTTTTAGTTTAATGCGCTACGGGACGGAAATGTATGCATGCCGCTAAGTGTGATCCACACAAGCAGACAAGATTTACCTCAGCTCCTTTAGCACTCGTCTCCATTGTTAAAATACCCCGGTGTCGTATCCGTGGTGACGGCGGTAAATTGGGTCGCATTTGAGCGCGGAGACCGGAAAGACGTTATTATCTGTAGCGATTGGCCCTGCTCGTTCTTATTCTCTCCCTTTTCTTTCACGGTGTTGTCGGAACATGTCCGTGTACAGTGTTTATTATTTTTTATTTTGTGTGTGTTTATGTAGGTCATCCTCACTGGCATAGTCTGTGTCCTTACGTTTGCTTCTGTGTGTGTGTGTGTGTGTGTGTGTGTGTGTGTGCGCGCGCGCGCGCTTTTCTCTCCGTGGCCGAATATTCCCGCATTATCACGCGTCCTGGGCGCTCGCATTGAGTGCATATCGGGCTAGACCACATGAAAATACAGGCGTAAATGCACCCAAGACGCATTAGAGGTCTGATCTCTCAAACCTCAGGTGGTGGTCAAAGGTACATGTAAGGTACATGCCATTGATAAGCAAGGGTCATCGCAAATGCATCACCTGACTACGCACTTCTGTGTGCAAATGCATCTCCTGACTACGCGCTTCTGTGTGCAAATGCATCTCCTGACTACGCGCTTCTGTGTGCAAATGCATCTCCACACTGCGTGCTTCTACGGGCAGAAATGTGATGGTGGATCAAGTGCACGTTAGGCCTACTCAACTTATACCGCGTTTCCACCGCAGGAACTATACCCCGGAACTAGGAACCTTTTGAGGAACTCAGTGCGTTTCCA